>NC_053416.1:22325799-22499294 GCF_016859285.1 Xiphias gladius | reverse complement strand
TTGAATCATTTTACCTACCTTATACCACCAAAATACATGTATGGTATTCCTACTTTTTGATTTATTTTCAGGGAGCAAGTATGTGCCACACTGCCATAAGTGGCCAGGATAATACCCATCTAAGCAACTTAATTTTACAATGAACACCTGCATACTTCACGAGATCTTAATAGGAGTGTCAGATAAGTAAGCTGAGCCCTCTTGCCATAAATGAGTCAAACTTTGCAATTATTGTTAGCATTGCATTATTGATATGCGAACTTGAGTTGAGTTCAAGGTGTACTTTGGTGCCTGTGGAGTCCCCTTCCTACTGTATGAATATGCATGGCACATTAGTAAGTCTTTTTACTCCTACATCTATGAAGTAGGAGTTTACCAGGACCACCTGAAGGCAACATAAGTTTTAAAGCCATTTACCAGTTTGGACGTAAATACAGTACTGCCTTTGGTCTTTCGACTCTCGTCAGTGAAAGAAAATCCTCCATATTCTCGCAGTCACGGTGAAATCATAAATGAGTTGTCACCGAGGATTTCTGTTTTTGTAGGTGGCACAGAAATCCCTCAATAGCACCTTTTACCCTTTAGTATAGAAAATGATCAACTTCAGCACTCACATGAACTGACTTTGAAGTAAACCACGTGTATAAAATTATACATAATCGTAATGGTCCTGGACCGGTCATGTGATAAACTATCCATTAACGTGTTTCTGAACGCAGCACCACTGCCTACTATCTGTCTCCGTCATATCGCGATAGAGACCATCAGGCCACGGAGCTAACGCTGAGCAACATGGCGGAAGGTATGAGATTGATTTTTTTTTTTCTGGACTATTTGGTACACTCCCTTTTATTCTCGCATGCTTGTGGAACTGTCGAACGGAATCAACTAGTGTCTTGGCAATTTTATGAACTGTGCATTGTCTGTGGTTGAAAATATGTAGCACTGCGACACCCCTCTTGTCACACTCAGCTTGCAAGTGAGCAAGATCTGCCGTTTGCGCTCGTTGATGTAGCTAGCGAGATGTTAGAGCTTAGAGTTAGCCGAACCTGTCAAGAAATGATATTGGTGAGTTGGACTGCGGAGAATAGTTTTTGTTTAAGAAGATAATTGGTTTGCTAAGTAAGAAAAAAACCTAATGTTAACTCACAGAATTGGCAGATGATGTCGATATTAGTGTCTAGCTAAATGTCAACGTCATGGATGGCATCATACTATCTACGGTACCCAACTGTTATTTCGCAACAGTTAACTCTCCGTCAACTGTCGCCGTTTTGTTGTGAATATGTAGTTTTTAAAGCAAAATTTGATGTCAGTGCTGTTAAATGGAGGGTAAATACGGGACAGTAGACTTCACAGGACGGGGTAGGTGTCACTCCCTGTCAGGTATCATCTGCACCACCTGGAAGAAGTGCCATGGCCAAGGGCACCACCTATATTTGGCCTAGACATAGGGGGACGTCGGCTGTGTCTTCCTCCTTAGGGGACATCTGCTTACCAACTTGAATCCAGAGAATAAATTCTCCAACCTGTGGTGTTACTGTGTATATAAATGCTCCATTTCTACTGAGCAGAAATCATATTTGTTTGGACATGCTGAATCAGCCTGCACTTAAATGAAAAGGCTACATGAAGAAGAGAGTGCACGTTTTGTCCCATTAAAATCGCTCTTGCGATGCCTGTGTTCAGTTGTCAGTGGCACAGTTTGATAGTGTTTTCATTGTGTGTTTTGTATTCACAAACAGTTCTTTTAGTTTTGGTTTATAGCTTTACAAAGTCTGGAAGAGACTAGATCATGTCCACGAGTCCTGACAAAATGGAGTACATTTCATATAAGTTTTGTTTAGGATGTATTGTTCTTAAATGTCAAATTTTCCAAAGCAGGAGAAATAAATATTAATTTTGCAGATGCATTAGAGATGCTTGTTAATCCTGCAAAACAAAGATGGATTTTGACATATTAAAAAAATGTGTCCAGTGGCTGGTCCGTTAGTCCTAATCTGCTGCTCCAGCATACCACCCTTCCTGTGTTGAGCTGATCAGGTGGTTTTCAGAAACACCCCTTTTCTGATCCTCATGACCAGTAGCTGCGCCAGTAACAGTTTACGAGGGAGGACAAAGTAACGCGCCGCCTCAGCATTCTTTCTTCACTAAAACTTCACTGGTTTAAAGGAAGGAAATGGGCCTCAGTTAAACTCTGTGGACTCTTGGCTGAGACATGAATCAGTATTGTAACACAAAGATCTGCAGAAAGTGTACTTCAGTTAGAGGAACAGGGAAACGTTTGTCCAAACAAAATTTCTCTTACTAGATTTGCCATGGTCAGTTTTCAAGGTTCAGGAATTTTGTTCTTGCACAGAGAATGCTGAAAATCTACTGTTTCTGTGCAACTTTGGTCACACGGGGAAGTGCTTTTAAGAAGAAATAAACCAGTGTTATGAAAATTAATAATGTCTCAATTCACATTTCTCAAACCCTTAGTACTGTAGGTGCAAATCAAGCTCTAAACCGTTTATGGTGTGCTTCTTCCTGTCATATCATCACTGTCAAAGGTAATCTTTAGACAGCAATAATGTTTTTGTAGAAAGTGATCTTGGAAAACAAATTGTCCAAAATCAATCCCAAACACTAGCTACTGAATGTACTTTGGACAAAACGTGCTATAAAGAGTCCAGTTCTAACCTGTGTTCAGAAATAGGTCTCTCTAACCTACTTTTTGTATCCCTGCATCTTGTTTTGTCCTCTGTCTGTCCCCTTTACCTTCATTTGGGACAGAGGAGGTGGCCAAGCTGCAGAAGCACCTGGCCCTGCTTAGGCAGGAGTATGTGAAGATGCAGCAGAAGTTGGCTGACACAGAGAGGCGCTGTGCCGTGCTTGCCGCTCAGGTCTCCGGCCAGGGCTCCTCCAGCCCTGCAGCTGCAGACACCTTCATCAGCCGTCTGCTGGACATCGTGGCTGACCTCTATCAGCAGGACCAGTACAGGTGAGGATCACGGTTGGAATGGATGGTGGATGGATATGGGTTTCCAGCAGGCCTGCTGTCATGTTATATAGTTGTCTACTCTGGTGTGTGTTGTGACACAACCCAACTAGGCTGCTACATTGTTGCAGTTGATGGGTTTGTAACATAACAATCATGAAAGCCTGTGATTGAGGCTCATGTTTTGAGTGTTGTTGAATGTACTAGGTGACATAATGATACTTTAACATATTGATCAGTCTTTGTTTCTTTGTTTGTTATCCATCAGCATTATTAAGACCTAGAATATTTTTGATGTATATTTGGTTTCTCAGAGATGAATGTGTTGGTTTTCCAGTGATCTGAAAGTGAAAGTTGCAGGGGAGAAGCTCAGTGCCCATAAGTTTGTGTTGGCTGCTCGCAGTGATGTCTGGAGTCTGGCCAACCTGGCCTCAATCTCTGAACTGGACCTATCTGGTGAGCTAGATATAATTTAAGATAAATTATTAAAATAATTTACTCATCCCTCATTCAGTCAACATGCTTGGTTTAGTAGATGATGACTGAATATTTATTTTGGAGTGGATTCTGCCGGTTGTCAAAGTCCAGTATTAGACACAGCTTTGCTCTAGGTAGGTTTTGGCCTTCATGCCAATTTTTCTAGTAAGCAAAACAGTAAGGTTTGAATTCATTCAAATATGAGAAAATGATTGTGAGAAATGCGACTGAATCTTCAAACAAATATTTTTTTGTTTGGCAATTCATCCTGGTGTTTCAAGATAAAGCAATAAACGGATGTTATTTTGCAGTGTCTCTAAATCATTGTTGTGTCGAGAGTTTGCAGAGACTGAAATTGCATTCTCATTCAGGTTTCTAGCAGGTTTGTAATAATCACTCCCACTTAACACTAAATCCCCGACTGACATGATTGATTCCCAGATTGCAAGCCTGAGGTTGCCATGGCGATGTTGCGCTGGGCATACACTGATGAGTTGGAACTCAGTGAAGATGATGCCTTTCTTATTGACTTGATGAAACTGGCCAACCGCTTCCAGCTTCAGCTGCTCAGAGAGAGGTCAGCACAAGTACACTGCTTTTTTCTTTGCAGGCTACATTTAAACCTAAATTGCTTTTAGTGGCAGCATTGTGTTGTAGAACATTTTATAGAGCAACATATGTTGCATAATGGCCTGAAATACATCTGTTTTTCCACTGGGACAGATGTGAAAAAGGCGTGATGTCCTCGGTGAATGTTAGGAACTGCATTCGCTTCTACCAGACAGCTGAGGAACTAAATGCCACCACCCTGATGAACTACTGTGGGGAGATCATAGCTAGTCACTGGGTGAGTACCTTCAGACAGTGTTTGTACATGGCCAAGTGGGTAACTTAGGGTGTGAAGGATGAATGAATTGCTGCTTTTTCTTTTCTTTTTTTTTTCCGGCGATGCGTTATCTAACCATATTCATTTTGCTATCTGCTTTTAGCTGTCTTGATTAAATGATCATCTACCTCTCTTACAGTTTTCATCAGCCCTGATGCATCAAAATAAGTGTGCCACTTCTAGTCTGACTTACCAGTTGTAGACTGTGGGTATAAGCCTGCCAGTGGCCGTGTGCCTAAAGCAGCTTTCTCCTCCCCTTCCACTTCCAGCTTGTTACCGTTTTCAAAATCCCCTTCACTACGGGAAACAACAACAACAACCTCCAAGCTAGCAAATTACACACTGAATATGGCAACTTTGGACGAACATTTGGGTCAGGCAATCACACAGTCAACATATGCCTCTTACTGGTTTTTGGGGAGTTTTCTTTTCGGGGAATTAGCCATTTTGTTGAGAGTGATCGGTTCCCTACATGCAAATGTTCCATCAAAACAAGTCCCCACTCAACACTATTTTGCAATGATGCTGCATTTTGAGCTTAGAGCCGCCTTAGACGATTGTGATTGGTTTTATAAATACAAACAAGCCAGAGCTTTTTTTTTTTTTTTTTTTTTCCCCCCTCCATAGCAGAATGATAATGGGTGTAGCCAGACCACTTTCCAGCACTGAAACAGCACCTTGGAGATAGGTCTGGCTGTGCGAGATTATGCCACTTCTGAATCCACCAGCCTCTTTTAACCAGACCTTGTGTTTCTCTGTGGGTTATCACGTTACATTTACCCCTTTTTGGTGGATCAGAGATATGTTGTCTCACCAGTGTGTATTACCATCACCATTTACAATACAATAAATCCAGAGAGGCAACAGCTCGGCAATTGTCAAGGTGATATTTATGACTTTGGTGTAGAAAATAGCTGTTAGCTGTTGCTAGCTTCTCAAACCTCCAGTCTCCATTTTTCTGTTTTTACTGGCTCTTTTATTTTTATTCATGAAAGCAAAGAATTCTCTGGCTTAACTGTCTTTCAATATTATTTTTGAGGTTTCTATCTGCAGACAATGGATGACACTTGTTGTTGATGTTTTCCATCATGGGCCAGTTCTAATACGCTGATGCTTTATTGTGTTTCATTGACTGTCATTTAGGATGATCTGAGGAAAGAAGATTTCAGCACTATGAGTGCCCAACTTCTGTACAAGATGATCAAATCTAAAACAGAGTATCCTCTCCACAAAGCCATCAAAGTTGAGCGAGAAGATGTGGTCTTTCTCTATCTCATCGAGATGGATTCGCAGGTCAGTTCACCACAGAAACCCTTTATTAACTGCTCACTGACTAGTTTTTAAAAATTTTTTTATTTATTTATTTATTTTTTTTTTTTCATTTGTTACAGTGTAATTAGCAGGGTAGATTAAATTTTTCTCATTATGCTGTAAACAGGTTTTATGTTTTGTTTTTGATGTTGTTATTTCTTGTTTTCAGCTGCCCGGCAAGCTAAATGAATTAGACAACAATGGTGACCTGGCGCTAGACCTGGCACTCTCCCGTAAATTGGAAAGTATTGCCACCACTCTGGTTAACAATAAAGCAGATGTGGATATGGTAGACCAGAGTGGCTGGAGCCTCCTGCATAAGGCCATCCAAAGAGGTTTGGAGTCACTATTTTAAACGTAACACTATAAGTTACCTATCTGTGTTTCTTCTGGAGGTTGTGTCCGAAATAAACTTTTGGCTAAGCTGTCAAATTGTTAACTTAAAAATCTACCTCCCAAGATACCCACTAGATCAAATAATTCAATAAACAATCTATGTGTAGAATCACCCTACCCATTTCAAGGCTTTTTCTGTACATGAAAAGCTTTATGACTTTTAATCTTTCTTCCCCTCCTTCCAGGTGATGAATTTGCCTCCATCTTCCTGATTCGCCACTCAGCTCAGGTAAATGCAGCCACAGTGGGGGCCGTGGAAACCCCACTTCACCTGGTCTGTTCTTTCAGCCCCAAGAAACACTCTGTGGGAGTGATGAGCGGCATGGCACAAATCGCAGAGGCTCTGCTCAAGACCGGAGCCAACCCCAACATGCAGAACAGCAAGGGCAGGTAGGTCACATGGCTCTTGGGTTATGAACTTGGATGCATTGCAGGGGTGGCCAACTACCTTGCAAAGTATGATGGTGCTTCATCTTTTTCTTTTGTTTTTAGAACTCCGTTGCATGAAGCTGTGGCATCAGGGAACGAGCCAGTGTTCAGCCAGCTACTACAGTGCAAACAGTGAGTTACGTTCTGCCTTCATATGGAATTAGTGAGTTTGTCTCTGACGTGGGAAAGTCACACACAGCATACTTGTTCAATTAACTGAACTCACGAGAAAACCATAGCTAGCTAATAGACTAAAATGGATACTGTACATTTACTCCTTATTGCCTTGTGAAAATGTTTTTCTTCTTCAAAGCCATTCTGACAAATTAGAAGAGTAGACAACAAGTCTAACCTCCTCCTCACGGGCTATGTAATTTTTAAAAACACCAGTATACACCACAAGTAGTGAATTTAGAAAATTTCAGAATTTCTCATGAACATAACCCTGTTTCTAGGCACCAATGTTCATGTACATAACATGTCACCCTGGTCATCATTTACCACCATAAAATAATCCTGCGTGTAACCTGGTGTAATCTGTCCATGTTGTCAGGCTTGACCTGGAACTCAAGGACCATGAGGGCAGCACCGCGCTGTGGCTGGCCCTGCAGTATATCACCGTGTCTTCAGACCCCTCAGTAAACCCTTTCGAGGATGATGCACCAGTAGTGAATGGCACCTCATTTGACGAGAATAGCTTTGCAGCACAGCTTATCCACAGAGGAAGCAACCCTGATGCACCCGACACTACCACAGGTACTTTTTAATAACCTCGCTTACAGTAATTTCTGTCTAAATGAAATGGTGCTTTTGACTTTAAATCATTTTCACCTTCATCCCCCTTCGTTCGATCCTCTGTAGGAAACTGCCTCATGCAGAGAGCAGCTCGGGCAGACAGTGAGGCAGCTGCTCTTTTCTTAGCTACTCATGGAGCAAAGGTCAACCATGTCAACAAATGGGTGCGTATGAACATTAAGCTACATAACAGCCAAAGAATTACATAGTTTAAGACCTGTAGTGTGCAGGTATTATGTCCTTTTAGCATTTTAAAATTCCGACCTTTTATTACAGTGTCCGCAGGCCAATCAGTGTAATTTTTCAAATGTCAGAACAAGATGTCAGGTACATTGGCCTCTCTGAGTTTTATCTAAGTTGGGCCTGTGGCCTCAAAGATGTTTTACAGGTTGGAGAACATGACAAATGACAAGCTTTGTTCTCATCCGCCTGTTTTATTCACTGATTAAAAAAGAGAGTAGAATTTAAGATTTACATAGTAATCCTCGTGTCATGAGGATTAGTTTGTTGTGTATTTTTATTCATTTATTTATTTTTTAATTCTAGAGATCTTTCTTCATATAATTCATCACAGGTGTGGTACCAGGGCATCAGTAACATGCTGCGAGTTGAGTCTAAAATCATGAAAATCATGAATCTAAATTCAATTCCGAAGTTTTATATCTGCAGACCTTAAAAAGTAACTTAATAACTTAAACCTAAATCATAAGATGAAAATGAAATTATAATGTATTACTAAAAAAAATCTCATTAATCCCTTTACCTTCTTTCAGGGTGAGAGCCCGCTTCATGCAGCGTGTCGCTGTGGCCTGGCAAGCCTGACAGCAGAGCTGCTCCAGCAGGGGGCCAACCCCAACCTGCAGACCCAGAAGGCTCTGCCTGATGACACCCTTGGTGTGGCTATGCAGACCCCCCTCCACATGGCCATTGCTCACAACCACCCCGATGTTGTCTCTGTCATCCTCGAGCAAAAAGGTCAGCATATGTTTTGGGAGTCTGATACATTTGAATGCCTGTAACTAAACTGTAGAAATTGCAGGTGGGTTGAGCTATTTCTGCTTGGCCTCACACACACATTATCACTAATGTATTCAAACATCCCAAAATGGATCCACTATATTCTTCTTTGATCTACTGATTCTATTGCAGCCAATGCACTTCATGCCACCAACAACTTCCAGATCATTCCAGACTTCAGTCTCAAAGACTCCATGGACCAGACTGTGCTGGGCTTGGCCCTCTGGACAGGTACACAGCACTGCACTTAGTAATACAATTGATTCTGCATTATCAAAATTGTCTTTTTGAGTAAGTTTACATGGTGATCTGTGCATGTGACGTACATTTATAACAAGTATAATTTGGCCCCTTTCAGGTATGCACACCATAGCAGCTCAACTGCTGGGCTCAGGGGCATCTATCAATGACACTATGTCCAATGGACAAACCCTGCTTCATATGGCCATCCAGAGACAGGACAGCAAGAGTGCCCTCTTCCTTCTTGAGCATCAGGCAGACATCAATGTTAGGTAATGGCTGGGTTATGATGCAGTTGTAAAGAATTAGTGCACTTATGGACTGTTTTTTAGAATTATTCTTTTGAGCATTTTATATCGTCATTAGTCAGCTGACAGTAAAGAGATGACGAGAAATGAAAGGGCAGAAAGACGGGGAATGACTTGTCCCTCGCCAGGCGCAAACTGGGGTCATTTCTGTTTGTGGTCGGTGCCTTTACACCTACCAGTTATTCTTTTGTTATTTGAACCAGATTCAATGACGCTTGATTAGTAAGGAGGAGTATCATAACACAACCTAATATTGGACCCAAAATACAGTAGTTTTGGAAGAAATAATTTATTTAAAATTATGCGGCAGGAAAGGGCCCCTTATCTGTACCAGTATTAGAGACAAATTATTAAAGAAGTATGCCAGTATCCAGTTAAAGTCTTTCAGGAGAGAGTTTTTAAATTGTTCTTACTAGAGTCCTAGATTCTTCTATATCTCATGTCTATATTGTTTTTCCTTCCACTACAAGGACCCAAGAGGGACAAACAGCACTACAGTTGGCCATCAGTAACCAGCTGCCACTGGTGGTAGATGCCATTTGCGTAAGAGGAGCTGATATGTCTGTGGTGAATGACAAAGGGGACCCTCCACTGTGGCTGGCTCTCGAGAATGGCCTGGAAGATATTGCGTCCACGCTGGTGAGACAAATTCATACACAACCAATTTAGAAATGATAGTACTCTTTTAGTTCCTCATTTGTATGCCGTCAGCTGTTAACTGAAACTTTATTCAAGATAAAATTAAATCTTAATGAAATGTCGCCTCAGGGATAGTTAGAAATTCTATTTTAATAAAAGAAGGATTTTGAGATAGGAATACTTTATCCAAAATACAAAACTTGATATACTTATTCTTGCATAAATGGAAGCAGTAGTGATGTCTATACTGTATTTCCATATAACATCCATTATCTTGTGCAGATTCATGTCAGTCTCATGCAAAAAGTATGAAGTGTATGATTGTGTAAGATTGGTTTCAAAAAAAGAGAAAACAAAATTACTATAAACCACTGATGTTCTGAAGCCAAAGACATCCACAAATCCAGAGACCTGTGTTCACACCAGTAACACTTAATCTGAACCGAACCCTTGTTACGGGGAGCATATGTTTTATAGATTTCTGTCTGGGGAAACAAGCATAATTTCTTGCATTTTGGGTATCTCCTGTTTGTCCCACCTAGGTCCGCCATGGATGTGATGCGACTTGTTGGAGCACAGGGCCCTCTGGCTGCCAGCAGACCCTCCTGCACAGAGCTGTTGATGAGAATAATGAGGTCTCTGCTTGCTTCCTCATCCGCAGGTCTGCCAAGTCTCCTTACTAATAGGGTTTGGGAAATGTAATCATAGCCATAGATGCACATATTTGCAGAGACTGTGAATCTTTTGGACATGGATGAATCATTATGCTAAGATTTTAACAAAGTTTATCAATTAAAATTATGGTACAAATAGAAATGTAATCAAACTAAAACTAGCTACCTGTCTGCTTATAAGCCTGATGTACTAAGATAAATGTATCTAGGTGTCTTATTTTACTGACTGTGCAATATGTCTATAGTGGGTGTGACGTTAACAGCCCCAGGCGGCCAGGCCCTAACGGGGAAGGAGACGAAGAAGCCCGAGATGGACAAACGCCGCTCCACCTGGCAAGCAGTTGGGGATTGGAGGATGTGGTGCAGTGCCTTCTAGAGTTTGGAGCTAATGTTAATGCACAGGTCAGTCCCGTCACGAGTGACACTACTGATAGTACTTAAAGTTAGGTCCATAAGTATTTTGACATTGACAAAATTTTGGTAATTTTGCACAATGGATCTGAAACAAAACCATCAAAACGCGATTGAAGTGTAGTTCAATGGCCAAGTCAGTCACCTGATCTCAACCAAACTGAGCATGCTTTTCACTTACTGAAGACAAAACTGAGGGTAGAAGGACCCACAAACAAGCAGCAACTGAAGGCGGCTGCAGTAAAGGCCTGGCAAAGCATCTCAAGGGAGGAAACTCAGCATTTGGTGATGTCTATGGGTTCCAGATTTAAGGACTCAAAGATTTTCATCCAAGTATTACAAATAATCCTGATATTTATAATTATGTTGGTTGGTCCAATTACTTTTGAAGCTCTTGAGGGACTATGTATAAAAATGGCTGTAATTCCTAAACGGTTAATATGATATTTTTGTTAAACCCCATGGATTAAAGCTGAAAGTCTATACCAATCACATCTTGATGGCTTCGTTTCAAATCCACTGTGGAGGTTTAAAGAGGCAAAATTATGAAAATGGTCACCGTCCAAATACTGCCTAACTGTATCCTTTTTTTCCTGCCACCACATCATAAAGCGAATGAGAGATTACTAATTGATTTATAACTTTATAACGTTATAACATGTTTTTCTCACTGTTTAATCCTGTCTATCAATTTATCAGGATGCAGAGGGCAGGGCTCCTATCCACGCTGCCATTAGCAGCCAGCACAACGTCATTATACAGCTCCTCATTTCCCATCCAGACATCCGTCTCAATATTCGTGACCGTCAAGGAATGACCCCTTTTGCCTGTGCCATGACATACAAGAACAATAAGGCAGCAGAGGCTATCCTCAAGAGGGAGCCAGGCGCTGCTGAACAGGTAGCAGTGATATAAATGCACCATTTTGCCTTAATTTTCAGGATTACTGTTGCAATAAATAGAATTATGTACAGTTACAGTATTAACCTCTCCTTACCTTACACTTTTGTTTCTGTCCAGGTGGACAACAAAGGGCGTAATTTTCTCCATGTGGCTGTGCAAAATTCAGATATTGAAAGTGTCCTGTTCCTCATCAGTGTCCAAGCTAATGTCAACTCCAGGGTTCAGGATGCAGCCAAACTCACCCCTCTCCACCTGGCTGTCCAGGCTGGATCTGAGATCATTGTCCGCAACCTGGTAGAAACCTAGAATTTCTGTCACTCCCCTGCGTCTACAATTCATGCGAATTTATGTGTCAATGAAAGAGTGGTGTGGCTGATACTGTTCTTATTTTGCATTTTTCTGCTTCCAGCTGCTTGCCGGAGCCAAAGTAAATGAGCTGACAAAACACAGGCAGACAGCACTACATTTGGCTGCCCAGCAGGACCTGGCCACTATATGTTCTGTGCTGCTGGAAAATGGAGTAGACTTTGCCGCTGAGGATGAGAATGGCAATAATGGTACCCTTTTATATTATTTTATCTTTATTATAGGCCTATCTTTGTGATCTGGGATGCTTCTATTAATCAAATGGTAAACAATGATCAGATTACAAATTAACTCGGAGGCAAATCTCTCATTCATCTCTGTTGTTACTGAGAAACAGAATAGTTGAGTCGGTTCAGTCCTTAGCCTCCATAAAGTGGGTTGTCTTCCAAATATCTATATTCAGTTTTGCAAGTTAAGCAGTGCAGAATATTTCTTTGGTAACGTCACTGTAATAATTACTTCCGCCAAGGAAGTTATGTTTTCCCCTGTGTCTGTTTGTCAGCGGGATTACGCAAAAAGTGCTGAACCGATTTGCACCGAACTTGGTGGAGGGATGGGGCATGGGCCAGGGAAAAACACATTAGATTTTGGTGCAGATTTGAATCATTTAATATGAATTTAAAATTTTTTCTCTGAAGCCTGGTGTGTGTATTTGACACTGGCCTTGGCAGAGGTATGCGTGCTACTGAGTGTCATTGTAGTTGTCATTTACTATTTGTCAGTACACAGCAAATTCTAAAAGCTCAGTGAAAGCATGTTGAGGGACTATGCATCTTCATGTTTAGGAAAATTTGTCATCAGTCACCATAGGAATAGAAATGTAAAGTGTGTAACCAACTTTGACCCAGATAACAGCTGTCAAATTTTGATGCAGTGATTCAACAAGGAACCTGTAGTACTGCTGTATTAAAGCTGAGTATTCAGTCATAACTAATAACTTCACAATGGCCAGTTGTGGATGTTGTATTTAAGTTCAAACCATACTTGTTCAGCTATCTTATTTCACTAGAATGTTCCTTTAGATAATGGGCTAGTTCAGTTTTTTTTTTTTTTTTTTTTTTTAAATTACACATCAGTTGGTATAAGTTTTGACTTACCTGTAGATATTGCTTTGTTCAAAGGAGTCATTGCTTACAGCTACAGTAATTTCAGTTGGAGTTACTCTATTCAGCATTGTGTAGTTGATTATACATTATTATCCAGCCAACATCATCTTTGGGAATAACATTTTATTATTTTATTTTTTTTACTGTTTTTCCTGCTGTTTCCCCAGCTCTGCATCTGGCTGTGATGCAAGGCCGCCTTAACAATGTTAGAACCCTTCTCACAGAGTCCAATATTGATGCTGAGGCCTTTAATCTCAGGTACTCTCAGTTTCTTTCTTAGTCCGACCTTTCCTTATGATCAAATTAATGAAACATTAATGATAACTTAGCTCAATAAAGAATCATTTTAACAAGATGAATTGCAGAAAATTGGATAGAAAGAGGGAAAAATAGTATGTAATTCATGTTGACAGTGGAAGCTTTTTAAACATGCATGGAACAATTAAAACATTTGAACATAACAAATAACCCTCTGTAGACTATAGTGTCAACTTGCATGTGTCCTTTTTATCTCATGTTTGCTAAGGGGTCAGTCACCAATGCACGTACTAGGCCATTATGGGAAAGAGAATGCTGCTGCCATTTTTGAGTTGTTCCTGGAGTGTATGCCTGAATACCCACTGGACAAACCAGATAATGAAGGGAACACGGGTAATGTAGCTTGCTTAATTATTTCTGTTGTACAAATAGCCTAATAGTAACAGTAGCACACTTGTGATAAAATGACTCTGACCTGTGTTTTAATGCAGTTCTGCTCCTGGCCTACATGAAAGGCAATGCAAACCTGTGCCGTGCCATTGTGAGGGCTGGGGCCCGACTGGGCATTAATAATAATCAGGGCATCAACATTTTCAACTACCAAGTTGCAACCAAACAGTTGCTCTTCCGCCTTCTAGGTAAGTTTTTACACTTCACTGTGAATCAGGGGTACAAATATATTAAACTGACACCCCCACATTAAGTGTTATACTCTGATACAGTGTATTTGACCCACATGGTGATAACTAGGCTAGTATATTTTTTTTTTGTTTGTTTTTGTTTTTCCCCCATCTGTTTAGATATGCTGTCCAAAGAGCCCCCTTGGTGTGATGGGTCCAACTGCTATGAATGTGCTGCCAAGTTCGGTGTTACAACAAGGAAACATCACTGGTTAGTACTGTGGCTTTTATACTTTATTTTATATAAGTACAATAAATAAGGTTTTATTAACTTCACTCATGTTTTCACTTTGTGTCAAACTGTATGACTAATCCTGTCTTGTCCTTGACTGTTAACTCCAGCCGCCACTGTGGGCGCCTGTTGTGCCACAAGTGCTCTATAAAAGAGATACCCATCATCAAGTTCGACTTGAACAAGCCGGTGAGGGTGTGTGACATCTGCTTTGATGTACTGACTCTGGGTGGGGTATCATAATGCATTTGCCAGGATATACTACATCATCTGAAACTGGCCCAACTCGGCACAGTTATTCAGGCACACCGGGAGAAGGGACACCAGTAGCAGGACAATATAACAAGAGATTTCCCGGACAGTTATGGACCATCGCCTTTATACTATTCCAGTCTATGAAAAACCATTAATGTTATAGAGGGACATGTCAAATAGAAAGTGAAACATTTGTCTTTTTGTTTCTGTTTTGATCAAAGTATCTTAAAGTGGATATACGCAGCTCTCCAGCTTGGTGACAGCTGGGCTGAGCTTGTTAATCGGTTTCCCAAGCTAAATAATGTATGTTTGTACTGATGAGCTCTTATTTATCCAAGGCAGGTAACAGCTGTACACAGGCATTTTTAGTTCAATGATAAACATACAAATGATCAAATCATTTTTTTGGGGGGGGGTATTTCACCATCAGCAGCCTTCATGCTATTCGACCTGCCCAAAGACACAAATTCACTGCTACAAAATGAATATTTACATTCATATAAGAGCTGAGGCTGCCGTCAAGCAAGAAGAGTAAAAATATAAAATGCCCCTAGATCACTAGATCTACAAGGACTGAACTGTCAGCATGTTCTCTGTATCATCTTTCATTATTCACTGTTGTGTCACCCCAAATCTGTATTGACTGGATGAAGTGGAACAGGCAAGGAGGACTTAAAGGGAAAGTAACTCAACATATTTTTAAATGAGCATCTTTTCCAAATGAGATCTAATCTAATTAGTTATGTTCAGAACATTGACATTGTATTACGTTACCATTAGAAATGAAAAATGTCACAAATGGACAAAGATTAAATTCTTAAGGAAATGCGGTTGTTTTTCTCCACGATTGGTACATAGTGTGTTGTGTGTAGGCATCAGCCAAATTAAATGGAAATGCTCATATGTTAACACGGCAAGTTGGGAAAATGTGACTTAAGAAAGCCTATTTTATCTTGAGACGAATATAAATGTGGTGCCCAAAACAAAATTCTCTCCGCAATCCCCATCAGCTACAGAAATGCCTATTATGCCTATACATGTCATGGTCATAATCAAAAATCATATCTGAAAATCAGTCACCAAATACTACATTCCATTTTTGACCTGCCAGGAGGTCCTCGTAGGGAGCTGTGATCATCGTCCCCACGATATTGCCTCAAGTCAAGTTGTTGTCTTGACCCATCACATTTAATTCTTCTCAATTTCTAAGCCTAACAGGTGCACTTTATCAAGATCACGACATTTCCGATCATTTGGGAGAATGTGGAGTAGACGGATGGCCAGGTAGTTAGGCCTCTTTAAGTATTGTTAAATTGTACAGATAAATGTGTGATATTTTTGACCACTACAACTGTTTTGTACTTTAATGCAGTTTGTGCTTGTCATTGTGACAAACCTAAATCTTGCCTCTCTTAATCTTTTATGCACACTGTTTAATCTTTTATGCACATTGTATTGTATCTGTATGCTCAGATATCTAGCCTGTCTCTTCCTGGTGTATCCTTTTAGAGAAAGGGAAGAAAACTTTACATAAAGGTCATCAAAACCAAATGCACCAAGACTTCTTCATTCTAGCTCTTTATTATGAATACGCCAATTGCTGTGATTTACTAGTAGAAGTCTGTGCGTTTTCCTGAGTTTTGTGCTGCTAAATAGGCAATAATAGGTCAATTTTCTGGGCTGGCCCAGAGACTAGTACTCTCCAACAGAGCATGAGCCAGCATGTGGAGGGCAGCCTTCATATTTCTGCAGGTTGGGGTCTTCCTCTGCTGCAGACAGGTCTTCAACACAGACACAACGAACACCATTGGATCCTGCAGAAAAGAGCTTCCGGGGGACACCCGTCCAGTCTCTTATCACTCCACCACTGAAGAGAAAAAAAAGAAATCAGTCCTGTAAATCCTGACGTATACCAATAACGCCTGCTAGTGTATGACAACATACTCTGTTTCAGGTATGTAGTACATCACAACATAGCAATCATATGCACTCTAGGCTTGTTAATATTTGATTAGGCCAGAACTATTCCATACCTCTTAGTGGAGCACCAGACTCTTCCGCCCCTGGCAGTGCTCCACTCTGAGTTGCAGGCTGGGAAGTGTACCATCTCAGCCTCAGACTGGGCCTTCATTTGCTGACCTTCTGCTAGTGATGCTTCTACCTGCAACAAGGCCTCTGTAGGCTGCCCGGTCTCGCTATAGAACCGGCCTATCAGCAAACCTGAAATTCAAGATCGAAGAGGCATTATGATGGACGTCCATTGGTATGGAGAAATTATGTGAAACAAGCCAGCAGTTATTTTAAAACGTGACACATCCATAAATGGCTGATGCAAGACTGCACAGGTTGTAGTTCCACAAATTTAAGATGTCCAGGTTTCCATTTGAAAACTTACCTTGTGACACATGGAGAAAAAGCTGAGCACAGATGTACAGTATACCCGTCAATCTTTGAAAAACCCAGAAGGTAGTTGAACAATACTTACAGCTGTTCTGAAGATATCCTCAAACATTGGGGATGAAAAAAAATGTATGTCTGCTGCACAATCAAAAAGCTTTTCAACCTGCTTCCCAAATTGTGGCTCTTTTTTTTCTAATCCAAACTAGCATGGAGAATGACACGTATCTCCCTACTTGATTTGTGATGAACCAAAATTTATGTTATCAGTTGTACTGTTACAAATTAATGTTTGTTTCCAATATTTTTTATTTTCATACAGACTAATATGTTAATATTTTTCTTGTGTTTTACAAATATAGGAAGGAAATATGTCATCTCCGGCTACCTGGTCTAGGAAATACAGTTTCAATTTGGGAAATGGAAATCCAAGAGATTTATCTGAGTTTAGGGAGGGGTAGTGATGTGCTATAGATATTTGAAAGGTGACTGCCAACCTTGTGTCTGAAAGAAATGTATGTACCTTACTAAAAATGGTATTTAAAAGAGCTGGCGGACAAACCTCACATACCTACAGACTGGTAGCCCCTCTGATAGAAGGCCAGCCAGTCATACAGGGCCACTACCTGCAGGGTGGAGAGACTGGACACATCATCTGTCAGGCCGCTTTCTGTGAAGTCTCCAGTGATGAAGGCCAGTGAGGCATCCTTGCCTGAAAATATGGACAGACACACACACACACTGTATAAAGTACAGTACGTACAAGGAATTGTTCCAGATTTAGGCTTGTTGAGGGATTGGGGTGATACTCTACATCAGACAATATTTAACCAGTGTCCTACACGAAAGCATTGCGGTTTAATACTGAGAACTAACACAATATGGACACTGTAGGAGAAGCGGGGAATCACCTGCCATAAAGTGATAAGCACCACCTGGTCCATAGTGCTTGTGTCCCTTGTGTACATCAAAAATCTGCCCCATTATGGCCAGGTAAAGGCCCTTGCTGCCGTCCTCCCCGTCGTACAGTGATAATTCATGCCTGCTCAGAAGCCGCACAGGGGGGCCCTTGGTTGATTCATTCCCAAATTTAACGGACCACTCGCGAGGAATGAACAACACTGCCAGCGACACAGATAAAAACGCCACCAATACATAACTGAGCATGCTGTTCATTCATGCCGCTTGGTATTTCGTCCATTTATATCACATCACATCCTTCTAGAAAAATAGTGACACCGCAGGTGCTTCCGTGAACGGGAACACCACCGCGCATGCGCAGGCAAGCTGACGTACAGTACGTCAATGCGGTAGTAGTGAACGGCGGAGCGCTAGCTGTAGGTGAACGTTGGGGAGGTCTGTGGACAGACCGGCACAACCGTCTCAAAACTGACACGCAGTGGGCCGCAGGGATTTTCGGGGGAGCCATAGTTCGCTGAAAAAAACATGGGGAACGCAGAGAGCGGCTGTGGTGGAGGCAGCGGCGACGAGGAAGACATAGAAACGGAGAGCCCCGGCTTCGCGGAAGACAGTCCGGCCTCTGCGGCCACTGGTGGTGGTGTCGGTGGTGGTGTCGGAGGCGGTGGAGGCTCCGGCTGTGGGAGAAGCGGCAGGGGATCGAGTAACCCGCCCGTGCCCACCGGTGGCCCACCTAGCCCCGGGGTCCTCTTAGAGCAAGTGAAACTGAGAGAAGCGGCGGCCCGTATTAGCGACTCCGGGGTCGCCATTCAGGAGTCTGTCCTGGCCGGGAATGAGGGTGTCCTGGTGCGGTGGCTGGAGGACCGGTTAAACCGAGGAGAAGAGTCGGTCAATGTGGAACAATTTTGTGAGATGTTGGAGAGTAGAGATGCCCCGAGAGATGAATGTGAAGAGGTATAAAGACATAGAAAAGCGTGCCTCTCACAAGCGATGTGAAATATCATGATTTGTGTCCCAGACATTAGGGTAGAGCGGCTGATAGCAGTTGTCATGCCCTTTTGTGATGAGTGCTTAGTAAATATGATTTTCTAATGGGGTCATGAGAGGGACACACATGATATCCTATAATCAGTTTTGTAATCTTAATGGTGTGCAATGAAACCAGTTACATGAGCTGTCATCATGTCACCTTTGCTTCCCAGTTTTATTGTCGCTGGCACTTCAGCCTTGGCCTCTTTGAGCATAACATGCTGCTTTGTTGTCTGTTGGCTGACATTTGTTTTTTTAACCAAAGGTTGCTAATGAATGGGTTAACATTGAATGGAATGCCACTGCTATTCTTTACATACTACACGCTACATTTGTTCCTTCAGAAATGAATATTCACATGTAGAGCTACTACCTGTCTTTTTCATGTTTATCAGGCATAAAATATATCTAACTTAATAATAAGCAATAGCGGTACAGCATATTGTGAGCCCTAAAAATGAAGGATACCGATTGTTGGCCCATTTGTGTTGAACAGTTATATCCTTATAGGTTTTTGTGATGGTGTGCAGGAATGTAAGCGATTGTGTCAGCATGTAAAGTGTCACAATGTGTACTGTCTTTGTCCCTGTCTCAGGCTTTTGGACAGTTCGATGCAGAGGGGGATGGGGTGGTGGACGTAGAGAGCATGCTGATTGCTCTGAAGAACTCCAATGGAGCTAATCTACAGGGAGAACTGAGTCATGTGATAAGACAGCTACAGGCATGCTCCCTAACCCCAGGTATGAGATGTGATTTGTTTACAATTGTGAACAAGGCCAACCTTATTTGGATAGGTTTTGTCACCAGAAGGCAGAGGAGTTAACCCTGAAAACCAATATTGCCTCTTTTCTTGTATTGTTTCCACAGGTTTTGTTGACATATTCTCCAAGACCAAAGACCGGTTAGGGGCACATGCCTCTAAGATCCTTAAATTCTTACACAGGAATCGTATTCCCAGCAGTGCCATCCCTTTCCCTATCTTAGAGGGCTACAACAGTATCTGCACCATGAGGTCCAGTGTAGTCCAGGACTTCTTGGAATTCCTCTTACAGAAGGAGAAAGGTGAACACCAGAGATGGGCGTGAAAAAACTGGCTGGCTAGTGCTGAATAAGGGGTTTGAACTGTGAATTTCTGAATGTCCTCCTGTGTATTTTAAGCATATGGTAACGGTAAATACATATTTAGCAGTGCAGCTGTCTCCTCTTGCTGAACAACTTTTAGACAGTTGTCCTAATTTGTATTTGTTTCTTTCAGATTTAGATATCCAGTACAGAGCAGAACTGGACCGTGATCCGGAGGTGGACAAGGTCAAGGTGGTCACACAGTGCTATAGCACAATAGAAGCTTCTTCCAATGTTGCTGACATTTACAAGATGACAAATGGAGAAACTGCATCTTTCTGGCAGTCAGACGGCAGTGCACGCTCGCACTGGATCAGGTAATATGTGACTCAAGGCTTTGCAGCTGATGGTCACTCGTGCTTGATCCTTGATTTATAGAGGGTTTGCCCCATGTATATCATCAACTCTAAGGTGGAAACCCGTCTCTTTTCTGATTCCCAGATTGAAAATGAAACCAGATGTGGTTTTGAGACGGCTGGCCATTGCTGTGGCTTCTAATGACCATAGCTACATGCCTCAGCTTGTCTCAGTTGCTGTGGGGAAAAACCGTCGTTCCCTGCAGGAAATCAGAGATATCCGCATCCCCAGCAATGTCACAGGCTACATAGCTCTTTTGGAGAATGCTAACATCACACACCCCTGTGAGTCACTACCTGTCTGTCTGTTTAGTGGAGTGGAGTATTAATTTTTCTTGGGCTTCTGTGTTCCTTCACTGATGCTTGCAGAGAAACCTTCTTTCTCATTAGCTTCCCTCCGGTGAAGGGAGAGAAACACTGGGTTCATTCATACATCAGTGGTTAAATTCTCTGGTTTTAGCTCAGGTTATTTTGCCTCAGGTCTTAAAGGATCATCTGTATAGCCAATACGCCACATGTCGGCCTTATTAAAAGTTGTCTAGCCTCACAGAAGCCAGACTAAAACTGACATTTTTTGTTTTTCCTACGAGATATGCATGAATGAGGATAATATCGAATGAGAATCAGAGGCAGCTTGGAGCAAGAATAGTCAGACAGATATTAGTAGAGGTTTAAATGAGGGTGACAAATTCTGCTATGTATTTTGAAAGCAGTCCTGTGGTTTGCAGCTCTAACTACAGGCTGAATCAGTCACAGCCCTGTGTTTTGTGAATGGCAAAGTGCTTTGTGCTGCGAATCATTTGATATATAGTCCGCTAACTGAATTATCTCCCCACCAAACCCCAGACATCCAAATCAACATTAAGCGGTGCCTGAGCGATGGATGTGACACGCGGATTCATGGCTTGAAGACTCTTGGCTATCAGATTACCAAGAGTAAAGAGGTGTCTGTTTCGGATGCTTCAGCCATCTGGTACCTGTCTCTCCTCACCTCCTTGGTCACTGCCTCCATGGAGACTAACCCTGCACTGGCTCAGACTGTCCTTCAGAGCACACAGTAAGACACACTACTCATGCCTTTTGCATATGTGATTTAAAAAAAAAAAAAAAAAAAAAAAAAGTGCAACCATCTTTTGTAAGTAAGAAATATAATGTTATAGTTCTTATTGCACTGAATCAAGTGTAGTGATTTGTCCAATCAGTGCTTGGGCTCTAAGGTTTTTTGTGTTCTCCTCCTAGAAAAGCCTTACGGCACATGCCACCTTTGTCCCTAACGCCGTCATCAACAGAGTTCCCCAAGTTCTTCTCCTTGAACATCCTGGAGGAGGTGGATGGATTTCTGCTCAGGATAGCCGAGTAATGACCTGCAGGGGTTACATCAGCACACTCACCCATCACTGCCACACTGTGCTCATGATGCTGACATCATCAAAATGAAAACAGACTAAAATCAAAGTATTGATATGTGGGGCGATGGCACACTACTAGCATTCCATTTTAGACCCCAGAGTTGGCTGGTGGTCTGTTAGAACCAGACTTTGAGTCCACATTTCTCCCCTAAAGCTAGACAAAGGAATAGGTCATGGATTAATTATGGATATTCATGGAAATAATTTTTGCCGTGAATCACAATTTAGCCCAGTGTTAAATTGTGCATGCAAGCATTGTATTAAGATTGATTTGGAAAAAAATGTAAACCTATCCTTTAAAGTGTGAGGGCACATTTATGACCATACATGAATATATACTTAGCTGGCCAAAATACTTTTGGCTGTTTGAAATACTGACATACATTATTATTATTTAATATGACCAAATGCATCCCAAAACTAACTTATGATTGTTCTTTGCTCCTGTGTAGCTGCTGTGTGAGTCCTGATGCGGAATTGACCCTCCTGGCCTTCGCTTTGGCCAGAGGCAGCGTGGCAAAAGTCCTTCAGGCCCTGTCCTGCATCAGCGATCATTTAGAGACCGAGTACAAGGCCTCCTCCCTCATCACGTCTATGGCCTCCGTTAGGCTGCGACTACTCTATCGCAATGGTAACCTGACCAACCCCCCTTTACTCTCCTTCACAAGAGTCAAAACCATAGAAACCATAGACCCAGGAGAGAAAGTGCTTAGCTAAACTGCTAACTGTGTCACAAAGCTGCAGTTTAGTGTGGTGGTAATAGCCACTCAGTATAGGAATGAAATTCTAGCCTGTTGGAGAATGCTCAAATGATTAACAATGGTGTCAGAAATTAAACTGACATAATGATTTATATTGCATTGCAGGGAAGCCCCTCCAGCTGCACCTACAAGCCTGTGATGTAAAGAGTAAAGAGGAGAAATCAGGACCAGAGAACATGCTCACAGAATCTTCCACTGGAGACGGTACAACTGAGACTAATAACGATTCATCTTTAGTTTAAGTACAGTATGAACATGCTCCCAAGAATAACTGAAAGTGTGTTCCTCCTCAGGTTTTCTCACAGAGAGCGGCAGGAAGAAGGCCAGCGTGATACTTTCCACAGAGGACCAGAGCAACTTCCAGGTCACTCAGATGAAGATCAAAGTGAGAATCCCTATGATTTCACAGAATTGATGATAATACAGTGATAGAGTATTACTGTACATGGCACTTGCTCTCTGGTTTGTGTGATAAGGTGCGAAAAGGAGCCATTGGAGCAAAATGCGGCTTAGTGTTTGCATACAAGGAGGAGGACCCTTTTGACGCAGAGAAACATTTCAAGAGGTTCAAAAAGTATGACGCGTGGGACTACAAGGACTACAAAGAGTTTGTACAAGACAAGTAAAGATCCATTAGTAACTTTGAGTTTCATTATTCCTTATATTTTAGTTTAGTGTGCTTTTGTGTTTATGATCTAAATATGTGTTATAGATTAACAAGTTTACAAAGCTTTAATAAGAGAAGACAACTATGATTAGCAAATAAGTACTGAAGAATACATGTGGCTAAATATGTTATGCAGGACAATGTATACACTTCAGTGAACAGTCCAACCTAATAAGATTGGAGTAGAAAGTCCAAGTGGTTTTCCTGTGTTGTGGATACCCCTAAGCAGTGTGGGGGTCTGTCTTAGTGGTTTATGTGAATGGCTGACACACCATATTGTCACCTGACCTGCAGTGTGAGGATTCCAGCACAGTCTGAAGATGAGCCGATTGGCTGGTTTGAGCTTGAGGAGGACTGGAACGATGTGGAGATCAAGCTGCAGCAGTGTCGGGTTGCAAAGGTACATACTGCATCCATTTAAAACTAAGATACAGTTTGACTTAGTCCTCTTTAATCTCATTAATTAACCTTTGTGTTTTGTTTCTCACCCCTGAAGTAGTTACTCCATAAAAGATAAGATATTTGATAAGATGATATTTTATATTTTTCTTTTGGTCAACAAATTCCATGAAAACACCAAATCACCAATGATGAACCTGCTAGCAGATATTTTCGTTGTATCCAAAATATGACAATCATATTCCTCTGTGCCATAGAGCTCCATTGTTGTCCAAAAATGTTAAAGGCACATCAGTGAGCCACACTGTTGCACTGGGTGACATGTTACATCATTACAACAAACATGGGCACTGCAGAGTCAAATCCCACAACCACCGTTCTGCCATCATAAATACTCACAAGAACACCAAATGTGTATTAATCCACAGCTGAAAATAGGCCCCAACAAATGCACTATTTCCTTCTGTTTGAGTAATGTTTGCAAAAAACTACAGTGCCCAGCTGTCTTAGGAATTTTTTAACTCCTTTTAAAAATGAAAGCGTACATTTTTGAACAGTTTTTAAAGAATTACGTCTTCAGTAGGAACTTATGTTGCCTTATCTTCCCAGTTCCTGATGGTGAAATTCCTCTGCGCCAGGCAGGACTCTGCTGAGCGCCTTGGTGTTCAGTCCGTCAGCTTCAGTGGCTACCTGTGCCCTGGGACAGAGAGGCTGGGGGACCTGGATGACCTCAGTCCAGAGGGAGAGAGTGTCGACCGTGATGCTGTCACTGGCCTTTGTCTACTTAACAAGACGCTATTCTTCATTCAACAGCTTACACGAGACATGGTAACTACTGATCACTGCTTGATGGTAATACAGTATGTACAACATTTAAATATCATTAATATTAGTAGTATACAGTACATTAGTACGATTTCAATTAAATCCCATAATTCTATAGCTGAAAATATTGGAAGCTTTCGCTCTACATGATATATTGTGTGTCACCATGTTATAGTTGAAATTTGCTGAATTGCCTCATGGCATCACACAGCACAAGACCAAAAGACAAATGGGAAAAATCTTCCAACATTTTCTTCTCCTCGCTCTTTAAAATCATTCACATTACATATGTTTACATTAAACAAAAACAGTAAGTAAGATGGAGAAAAAGTAGAAATATCCTCTTTTTGACAGGAAACAAAAATGGTTTATGAGAAATATTACAACACAAAATACCACTGGCCCGAGATAGAGACTATACCAAGTATCCTAAATGTGGTCTTGTGTTGTGCCAAAGTAGTATAATTGGTTTGCTGAACTAACTAACTTACTGCTTTATGTGTTTTATATTTACTCATTTTCTTTCACTTTCACTACATTCATCAAACTATTGATGAGTCAGTCTGCTCATTTGACCATTAGCAGACATTGCAGCATCTCCCTTACAGTACTGCGGAACTCCTGCAAGTGAATGTGTGCTTCACATCTGTGGCAGAATGTTTCCTGTTTTATTAGTGAAAACTGTCAGATAGTTGTCTATTTGTTTCTGTAGGACGCCTCTCACTTCAAGCAGAAGTATCTTCTGGACTTCAGTGGTCTCAGCCTCAGCATCTTCTGGAACTTCTACCGTAAACTCAGGGAGATGTGAGTAATAGTACTGTGTGTCCATACGCTCATTACAGCAATAATTACCATTTGGAGTGATGAGGCCCAGTAGTCAGTAGGAAAAATCCAGACATATTAAAGTCTCACCTGTAATCGAGAATATGTCTATGTCTCAGTGAGGGAGAGGAGGTGTTGAAGAGCAGAGTTCTGCTGCTCCAGTTGATGCAGAACTGTTTCCCTATGCTGCCCAACCCACTGGACTCCCAGGGCCCAGAGGAGAGCAGAGGGCCAGATGAGGGAGCCACAGCAGCTTGTTCATCCACATCCAGCAGTGGAGAGCCTCTGAATGACTCTGTTAGGGCTGTGTGGGAACTCTACACTCATCTCTGCCACAGTAAGAGCCTGTCAGCTTTCCTACAACTGGCAGGAGTAAAAAGTATTTGGTTAACACGTTAAATTTATCTGTAGAAATCCATTGGGCAGTAGTAGCTTGTCATGATTGATTTCTAGGAATTTGTGAAAATCTGTGTAGCAATGATATTTATCATGTTTGTGTTATAGTTGTGGATGGTCCAGAGGGTGAAACATTAGTAGAAAAAGCTTTGCACAAGGAAGCAGTCAAGGCCATTCTTAATGGAGCTGCTGTTTTCTTCCCTGACAAACACGTCAGGCGGGACAAACTCTTCCACATGATGGTGAGTTTATAAAAACAATAATAATGATAATAATGATGATAACAACAATATAATATTGATAATGATGATATAATACTATTCTTCTTTTACAGAAAAATATTACGGAAGAGGATCAGCCAGAGTCAGTAAAGGTGACGTTTGAATCACTTTGTAATTACTTCAGGTAAGCATAATGTAGATATATAAACACGTCATCATATTCTCACGCACACTTGGATCAGAATGGATCAGTTGCAGCTGTGTTTTCTCTATGCAGTGACCAGGATCCAAGTGGCCTTCTCCTGCTTCCACCTAAAGGAGCTCCCTCAGACTTTGACATCAGCCCCATACTGTCAGTCATGGACACGCTGTTACTGGTGGCAACAAGAGAGGTGAGACCTGCGTCACACACAACATCTCAACGATTTCATCATGTTATGAAACCGTTCATTTCTTGACGTGAAATCACGTTTTAATCTACTTTTCTAATGTTCCTCCTTGTTCAACATGTCTCCCACCTCTTAGTGTGAAGTTATGATGGTGGATCAGAGTAGTGGAGCCAGCAGGATGGTGTTGTTGTCCTTGTTCTGGGCACTGCAGGGTAGTCTGCTCTCTTGGTGCTACCTGCAGCTCAAAGGAGGAGCTTCCACAGCTATCGCTATGGAGCTGGCAAGAGACATCCTACTCAAATGTGAGATACAGTGACAGTGTTGCAATGCTGACACAAATGACCTTCTTACAGCCCCCTATTTTCAGGGTTAGATTCTGTGTTTGCAATTGGACAATATAACAAGAGCACACAGCCCGATGATGATCAGTCAAATGTGATCCAACAGAGTAAAGAATTTGATTACAATTTGCTGGGTAAAAATTCATCTTGGAATGGACAAGAATGAATGAAAAAATGGCTTATTCCAACCTGCTCATTCAATAGATGTGGATCAGTTCTTGGGAAGCATCAAGACTATCCTTGGGTCCCTGCTGGAGAGATACACCGGTGCTGAAATCACTGACAAACTAGGCAGCTCCATCCTAGCCACAGTCTTCAGACAACTGGTAACACACTCTTATCTTGTGATTTGGAATTGCCCCCTTGCACAATTATAGACTTGACTGTGCTGAATGAATATGAATAATATTTGTTCTGGTCCTTGCAGATGATTTTCCTCCTTGAGCTGTGCTCTTTAGACATCCCTCATAGTGTGTTGCTGAAGAGCTTCTCCTCTCTGGTCGAGCTACTCAAAAGCCTATCCAGTGACACCGGCGACATCTTTTCTAAGGTCAGTCCACTCTGACCTTAGACCTTAATACATCCTCCCATCCCACTGTATGAGGAGGAGTGGAAAGGTGAAAATGCAGACCAGTATTCAGGGCATGGGGGGTTGTGAAGTACAGCAACACCTGTGTAACCAGTGGTGGAAGAAGTAATCAGATCCTTCACTTAAGTAAAAGTAGCAATACTGGAATATAATTACTCCATTACAAGTAAAACTTCTGCATTAAAAATGGCACTTAAATAAAATTATGTATTATTATTTACTGTTGTCATTGGTTGAGGTGGAGCTAATTTGAACTATCTCATATACTGTTGAGTAGTTTAATCTATTTGAATAATATTTTATAAACTGATCATATATTTTGTATGTAAAATCTTTATCCTCAAAGTAACCAGTAAATTCAGCTGTCAGATAAATATAGTGCACTAAAAAGTACAATTTTTCCCTCTGAACTGGAGTGTAGTTGAAGTATAAAGTAGCATAACACGAAAACACTCCAGTAAAGTACATCAAATTCAAGTAAAGTACTTGAGTAAATGTCCTTACTGTAATTGCTTGCTACAACTAAGTGTAACAAACATTATTTGCACACCATGTCACTGTTAGGTCGATCAGGAGAGTTGGCACCAGCCCCAGCAGCCGGTGGTGCTGAGGACCTGGAACATGGAGTCCCCTCACAACTATGAGAACAGCCGCCATGAGACCAGCATCTTTGCCTGCCCTGGTGCTACTTCCTTTGAGGTGGAGTTTGACGAACGCTGTGAGACAGAGAAGAGGTGACCTATGTAAAGTATTCAAATTTGTTTTTTTTGTTTTTTTTCTTTTTTAAATCTTCAGTGAGGATTTTACTTACAATCCTAAATGCTCTTGATGTTGACAGATACGACTACCTAGAATTCACAGATTCTAGAGGTGGCAAGGTCCGCTATGATATGAAAGTTGGAACTGAGAAGTGGCCAAAGGTGAGATGTGGGAAACCACTGAATTATCTCCATATCAAACACTGTTGTTGCTTATTTCCACTTTCTTTTTCGTTGATCCTTTTTAATTCCTTCTGTTGTATCTGTATTCTCCTTCAGAAAGTGACGTTTGATGCTGGCCCTCAGCTCCAGTTCCTCTTCCACTCTGATAGCAGTAATAATGAGTGGGGTTACAAGTTCACTGTGACAGCCATGGGTCTGCCAGACATCACCATTTCTTGGATGTCGGACTTGCAGCTGCTGGTGGCTCGCCTAATGGGTCGTCTTGCATCAAGAACTCTGGCACTGAAATCCCCTCACGGTAAAACTGTCTTCCACAACTGTTACCAAACAAAGGCCTGTGTTCTAAAAGTGTTTCTCTGCGTAAAGTTTGGGAATGGCTGCGTCGGACCATAGTCAGAACATTTCTAATCTTGTACATTTGGGCCTTACAGGAACAGATCTTGCAGAATTAGGGAACTGTGAAAGATGTTTGACATGAATTCATTTCAGACCACTTCTGAATTATATTTTTGCTCAAGCATTTTTCAGACCCTCAATGACAAATTAAAATGCTGCCATTTGTGGGTTGCTGTGTATTCCAGAGATCCGCACTGTAAAGGAGCTTCCGTCAGGAAAAATGTCCCATGTTCAGTCTTCTCCTTTATGGAAACCCATCCTGCGACACGGGTTGTGTGAAACAAGGGAGATGACTCAGACAAAAACACCGACAGACCAGGTATGGTCAAGTCTGCTTACTCCAGTTATGTAGAAGTACCTTTTAAAGAATTACATTATTGCATTGCCTAATGACCTCAGCTGGTAAATATTGCTCCACTACTGTGTTGTTTTTCTGTCTGGTAGACAAATACATGGTCTCTTGATGAGTTAATGAGCTTCCTGGAGGACTTTGCCCGTTGGAACCCCTCACAAGAACTGACAAACAGTAGAACAGAGCTGATGAGGAAACTCATGCAGTCCTGCCGAAAACAGACAATGAGGAACGAGATAGCCGCCGGGTTGAAGACAGACCAAGCTGTGAATGCCATTTGGGCAGCCATGGTGTACCACACGCCAGCCCTCAACCATGCCCTGAAGACCTACGGTAATGCTTGGCTATAATCAGTAGTCACAGAGAAAAAGCTGTTTTTTTTACTCAGTTTCTTGCTGTTTTTTTTATCATGGTAAATCTGTTTGGCTGATTAACTTGGTTGAATCACTCAGTTGATTTCTCCCTTCTGTTTTGTCTTCAAATGAGTAGTTAATCAGGACTGCAAGTCCTGTTTAAGTGAAGAGTTTGTGCAGGTGTATTCACTAGCAGACAGCATCAGAACGTGGATGGTGAGTGACAGGATTCATATCTCTGTTGATGATCTATTGCCAAATTTATATATGATCATCTTACTGGACTGTTATGCTGATGATGTCTTTTCTTCCTGCCAGCTGGAGATGAAGCAGAGATACCTAGTCGGCAAAATGAATATCCCTGACGAGAAAGAAGGGGTTCCTGATGAGGTTACTATGGAAACATTAGGTGAGGAATCCAGCATATGTAAAGCCAAATCCCACCCTTTTTTACTGACTCTATTATGTCCTTAATATTATTTTGCTGATTTCCGTTGTTTTGTTTTTCTCTAGCTGAGATGTGTATTGAGAAGAGCCTCTTGCTGTTCAGATTTGCCCCTTGTGGAGTAACATGCCAGGAAAGTGACTCCTTCAAAGCTGCAGAGGGCAGCAGTGTTGTACTCCTCCGCTCAAGTTCGATCTCGGAAGGGGACTTCCAGGCCAGCTCCTCTCTTGGACCTCAGAATGCAGGGGGTGAGGAGGGCGGTGAGGCCAGGGCAGGACAGAGCAAGTCCTCTGGTGCTCAAGGCCAAAACTCATCTTCTTGTGGGCACAGTAGACGAGGCCACAGAGGCTCCACAGAGAGCCTCTCATCCCAGCCAGGGGAGCCAGCCTCACCCTCTGCCTTCCCCCGTAAACCCCCATTCAGTCGGGCACGCCTACGCCTCCTGTCCTGTCGATCTATAGAAGAGCCCCGCATGACCCCCTCTGTCAAGGATCGCTACCCAATACTCAAACACATCCTAAACTTTATAAGGGACCAGGCTCTCACAACAGCAAGGTTACTGACCTCCAGTCTTCTATTTTGCATTTTTGTAATTTGTACCATACAGGGTTAAGTAATCTGCTTCTTTTTCCTGTAGCATTCTGCAGACACTGTCCCTGAACAAAGCCCAGGCTTTGAGTGTGTGCAAGGTCCTGGAGATGGTTCAGCAGTGTTTGCATTCCCTGGGAAAGCCACACCTCTTCCAGGCCCCCTGCATCCTGTTTCTGCAGGAGCTGCTGGCATGCCAGAAAGACTTCACCAGGTACATCTGTAGGCAACCTTTCCAGTTCAAGTGCCGTGACAACAGTCAGTTTTATATAGTGTATGTTAATACTTAAGTCTAGCAGAGCTGAGTAAATATTTGTGATTTTCAACAATGTTGACCCAAATTTTAGAATTATGAAATACTGTATAGATTTGTGTCTGAGATGCTAAAAAGAGAGGGACCATAGTGATGCTAAAATAGATTGCTCTGACCTCTACTATTGATGACAATATTAGGGGTGCCATATATATGTCTCTTTTGAGAAGGAAATACATTTTGTGCAAAAAAATCTGCATGCAGACATACAACTGTGCAGTAGTATTCCACTCAAGATTTTCTTTTGCTCTGTCTTTTTCAGTTATTTCTCCCAGTTGTCAGACAGTGGGCAGAAGCTAGGAGAGGAGGTGAGGTGTTCCTACCATCACTTGGTGCTCATGCTTGTGGAGGCAGTACAAGGCTTCAGCAGCCTCAATGAGAAGTAAGTTCTTATCCTTGTGCCCCACCATGTTCACTCATAACTAGATTTGTAGAAATTTAAAAGCAATTGCAGCAGTGATTAGTGTAATTCCAGGTGTGTGTGCAGTGGTGTAACCTGACTCTCATCACTGCTCCTTAGAGCCCTGCTACCAGCCCTGTCATGTGTGCAGACATGCTTGTTGCACCTTCTAGACATGAGCTGGGAGGTACAGGACCTTCCTCTCTTCCAGAATATAACGCTTCCTGGCCTCCTGCTTAGCATGTCCCAAGAGAACATCAGTGTTCATGACATTGCCATCAGGTAAATCCGACCCACCTCATAAAATGATGCACCACACAGTGGAAATAAATTGCTCTTCCTATTGATAATATTGCTAAGGCTAGCAAGAGACACAATGTTCATTTTTTTTTTGTTTTTTTACAAGATGTTAAATAGTGTACCAGCCACTTAAATTGCAGAGATGATTGATTCTTTCTGTGGTTTAAATTCATCTTTAGTCAGTGGACAGAGGAAGATGAAATCGCAGACTACAAGAAGAACCAGGAGTGGATGGATGAGTGTATGGACGGGATGTTTGAGAAGTGGTATGACAAAATCGATGAGGAGGACTCCATGGAGGACAGGAGAAAGGTACTGTACATCATAGTGCATAAAAGACAGAAAGGGAAGGAAAATTGTCTTTTGTCAGAGCTGTCTAGGGAAAAAAATGGCACTCACTGTTTAACCTCACTGACCCCAAGCCTGTTTTCTCAGCAGAGGTAGGAAAGTTTGATGATAATGCAGTGTAAAAATGTACCTGGTCCTATCCACAGATGCACATGTTCATTGCACGCTATTGTGACCTGCTCAATGTTGTAATCTCCTGTGACGGCTGTGAGAGGATGGCACCTTGGCACCGCTACCGATGTCTGCAGTGCATGGATATGGACCTATGCAAGACCTGCTTCCTAAGTGAGCCTCACACACCCCAATACACTACTCATACAGTCAAATAGGAGTATCTCTTAGCCCAGAGTTTAGACAAACAGGGTAACTGCTCTAATTGTAAATTGGATAAAAGCTTTAGAGCAAACCTAACTTTGGATGCGTGTGTTTTTAACTAGGCGGTGCCAAGCCTGAAGGCCATGAGGATGACCATGAGATGGTGAACATGGAATATGCCTGTGACCATTGCCAGGGGCTCATTGTAGGCAGCAGGATCAACTGCAACGTGTGTGAAGACTTTGACCTGTGCTTTGGTTGTTACAATGCTAAGAAGTATCCTGACAGGTGACACATTTGAAGTTTAACCTCATGCTGTTAAAACACACTTATTCTGCTGTGTTGTTTACCCCAGAGTTGTTAACGCAAGTTTTTAAAAAAAATTCCCATCTTTAGCCATCTGCCCACCCATCGGATCACGGTGTACCCAATGGTGACCATACGAATCAGTGACCGCCATCGCTTGATCCAGCCCTACATCCACAACTACTCCTGGCTGCTGTTTGCTGCTTTGGCCCTGTACACATCAGAACTGAACAGTGCAAAGCAGATGGAGGGAGAGTCATTGAACAGCAACACCTTGAGCCAGGCCTCAGCCCTGCAGACACGCAGCTCCCAACTCATCACTGATTGCTTGCTCAAGGGGCAAACTGGCAAAGGTAAGTCCAAACCAGAATTTTTTTTATTTTTTTTTTTAAAGGAATAGTTCAACATGTTGAGAAATATGCTTATTTGCTTTCTTGTCAAGAGTTAGATGAGAAGATACCACCCTCATGTGTCTATGCTAAATATGAAGCTAGACCAAGCAACTGTCCAAAATTTAAAAAAAATAAAGCAATAATGTGGGTGGACTCTTTCCTAGCTGGGAGCAGTGACCTCAAGTGGTCGCCTGGAAACCCTACAGCGATGACACAGGAGTGGTATTGACAAACAAAATAAGTTTATTCAAAATGTCGAACTATTCCTTTAAATAAAACACTGGCCTTGGGAGAGGATAAGTTTTCTCCATCTCTTCATTTTCATACAGTTTTTGATGACCTTAGGTGCAAAAATGCTTCTTATCACAACAATTTAGTTTTTTCAAATTACATTTGTTACGGGGGGTGCTTCATTGTTAATCCATTTGTCAGAATTTATCTCAGATTCTTCAAACCTGTATTTTTATGTATGTTTTTTATTTTACTTTTATGGCCAACACTTCTATGCCATTCTCCATGTAGGTCTACGTTCCTCAGCTTTGCTCGCTCTGTTGTCCTCCAATGAATCGGCTTCTGATAGTGAGCTGTGTCCAGTCTCTCCGGAGTCCTCTCAGGAGCTCAGTACAGCCACTGACACATCCTCTCTCCCTGGCAGCACTGCAGCGATCTGCTCCCCGTCATCTCCCAGGGACAAGGTGAGGAACAGGAGTCATGTTAGGAAAACAATGTGGAAACCGAATGATCTCTGTTTGGGTAGTGGATCATTACGGTAGCAGGAAGTAGAACACACACAAAAAAAACAAACAGAGCAGATATTTGTACCATACACATCTATAATTGTTGAGTTCAGTGCAGGAGTAGGTGTATAAGTGTGGATCAGTAGGTCACAATATGAGATTCATCGAAAAACGTGTTTGGAAATATTTTAGCTCAGTTACAAAAATACTTAATAGCAACAGGCTCTCCTCAATACCCCTGACCTAATGACATATTTTGTTGATTTTTGAAGTGAAACCCCTGCAGTACTGTTACTATTTATTTCATGAACTTAGAAATATAGGTTTGTCTGTAATTGTGGCAGGTACAAAAGTTTGGGCACCCAACTAAGTCAGTACTTAATAACCCCACTTTGGAAAATATACCAGCTTGTAAATGCTGTTTGTAGCCAGCTAAGACTCTTACTATTCTTGATTTAGGAATTTTCAGCCACTCTTCCTGCAGATCACATCAAGTTCTGAGAGAATTTTAGTCTGTCCTGCAAACACTGCATGTTTAAGATCTACGCACAGATTTTCAGTGATGTTCAGGTCAGGGGACTGTGAGGGTCCTTCTAATAGATTCAGCTTGTGTTTCTTGAAGTAGTTCATGGTGTGTTTAGAGGTCTGCTTTGGCTCATTGTCGTGTTGTAGAAGCTTGACTCTGTTCAGTTTCAGTTGCATGACTGACTGCAGAACATTTGCATCCAGAATTTTATGATATTTAATGGAATCCGTTCTTCCTTCTATCTCTGCAATGTGCTTTGCATGCTTCAGACACTGCCTTTTGTGATGAGGTCACGGGTATAGTTTCCTTCTGATGACTCTTCCATAAAGACCATGTTTGTGTGTGAAGGCTGCACCGTGTAATGGTGCAAGACCTCTCCTGCGTCAGCTTCCTGCAGCCCCTTTGCAGTCATGTTGTGGTTTTGCTTTACCTCTCTGCCCATCAGCCCTGCAGTTTTATCTGAAATTTTTCTTGGGCTTCCAGATCTTATTTTGACTTTCAAAGTTCTAAATGCTGTCTCTAAATGACATTTTAGACAGTGGAAATTTAAAGCTGGAAGCCCTGAGATAACTTTTTAAGCCTCCCCTAGTTTGTAGATGTCAATTAGCTTCATTATCAGATCCTCAGTCAGTTGCTTAGAGGAGCCCATGGTTGTTGAGATTCACAACAAGGTTTGCAGAGTAAGAGAATGAGCTCTGGAAATGTCATCTGCTGACAATTCCTAATGACAATTCTTGACCTGCCTTACAAGTCCTACAGATTAACTTAAAGCCTTACAAGTGCACATGCCACAATTAGTATTTAATTTTTTTCAGTTTTTGAGTTCATGAAAGAAGTAACAGCACACTCACATTTGAAGCAAGGCTCATGTTTTAATGTCTGTTTGCTGTAGGGGTTGTATTTACTTCTTTTCACTCCAAAAATCAACAGAATGTGTCATTAGTCCAGAGGTGCACAAAAACACAAACAATTGCATACAGCTCTATTAAGCCTTTGATGCAGGTAATACAGTTTATAGTATTTCAACAGTTCAAGAGCTCACACTGTTGCACTGTCAATCTAGTGAATTGTCATTACCCTTTCACCATCAGAGTAAACCATCAGGTAAGGAGAAGAAGGCAAAGGAGGTGGGCTCTCCTCCCCCTGCTCCTCCAGAGGTGTTTTCCCCCCCAAGCACTGGAGAGGGGGAGAAAAAGAAGCTGGTTACTCAAGACACCCTGGATTCCCTGAGTCTCAGCCAGACACCTTCTGTGTCCAGCGAGGACCCCCTCTCTCCTGTGGTCCGCCGTAAGTACTGAGATTACATCCACCAATCTGGTTACAGGACTTGTTGTACATTAGTGGTTATGACTGTCCCCTAGCTGACTCGTATGTTTTTTTTGTTTTTTTTTATCACTCTCAGCTTTAGAATCTGCACCAGGGACAGTCACCTCCCCCGCATTGGACGTTGTCAAGGAGACAGATGAGAGGCTGCCCCAGGTTCCCCTCCAGGAGCATGTGTTTTCAGAGTGCTCCAGAGAGAGGATCCTGGGACTACTAGCAGCCATGCTGCCACCGGCCAAACCAGTATGTCAAACCAGACCAGTTTGTCGGGTTTAGATTCTATGTAAAGTGAGACACTGGAGAAATAGTTTGACAGTTTAGGAAATATGCTTATTTGCTTTTATGCTGAGAGTTAGACGAAAAGATAGATACTGCTCACATCTGTATGTTTAATTTGAAGCTATAGCAAGCAGCCAGTTAGCTTAACTTAGCATAAAGACTGGAAACAGGGGAAGTTAGCAAGGTTCTGTTGACAGGCAACAAAATATGCCTACCAGAACCTCTAAAGCTCTCTAATTAACATGATATATATAATTTGTTTAATCTGTACAAAAACCAAGTGTTAGAAAAAGCTTTTCAACCAGCAGGGACTCCAGGAAGTAACTGCTCCTGTCCAAGAAATAGTTGTACACTTAACTTCCCATAAACCCACAAATTTTTGTTTTACAGATTTAACAAATGAGATATAACAACTTAATTAGTCAACTCTAGAGGTGCTGGTTGCTGCGTTTTGTTGTTTTTGGCCTTTATGCTCAACTAAACTATATGGCTGCTGGCTATAGCTTCATATTTAATGGACAAATATAAGAGTGCCATTGATCTCCTCATGTAACTCTCAACAAGAAAACATATTTTCCACAATGTACCAACTTCAGTGATATATTTTAAATGTACAGACAAAAACAAATACACCAAAATCTACCAACACTTTGTCAAGTTAAAACACTGAATGATTTTGTACCCAACATTACCTTCTGTTCCTGAAATATTCACTACCAATATTGACTTTTTAAAAATGTATCTACAAATAACATTTACACTGTCTTTCTTATGTCCTAAGGGCAGCACCCTGTCTCTGCCCAGTCTGAACTCCATCCTGCCCCAGCTTTTCAGAGCAGTCATTTCCAACGCTGGCTCTCTCAACGAGACCTACCACCTCACCCTGGGACTATTGGGTCAGCTGCTGCTCCGAATCCCTCCGACAGAGGCCGACACTGCTGTCACAGAGGCCCTGGCTGACAAATATGAGTTGCTGACACAAGGAGAAGCGGCTACCTCAGACACTGAGGGTTGGAGGACCACACAGCTGCTTTTCAGCCTAGGAGCCGTCTGTTTAGACAGGTAAAACAAAGAAAACCTGTTGATACCAAGGAATTGTATTTTATTGCATAGATCTATTTTTTTGATGACACAGCTGCAGATATTAATGCTATGAGGGGAAGTCTGCACTTGTTAGCACCTACGTGGATTTTAGCCAATCCAGAACAACTATGTGAGATATTTTCCTACCTTGATAAAAACAAATGTAAAAACGAAAATAAAATGTTTATTTAGTTATTATTTATTTCTTACATGTTTATACCTGTTTTTACTTTACAAAGTGGGTCCACATAGTTTCAGTTCTACCATTATCAACATTGTGTAAACAACTATGTAGTTTTGACTTTGTACAATCACACACTAAAAGTTATCAATTTTATCTAGGGCTGCATGTATTCCATCTTTAATAAAATGTATAATATTTAATAATACTAAAATGTTATACAAATGGGCCCCTTGATCAAGTTATTCGTGTGTTAATTGAAGACATGCTTTCCTTTGTTGATCCAGTGTTTGTTTGGTCTTCACCATAACACATTAACTCCATTAACACCATAATATAATGTTATAATGTATTAACAGATGTAGAACTGGCACCAATTTCTCTTTACCACACAGCTTATATCTTACTTGCCAGAATGAAATGTGTGTGCAGTTGTTTGTACCATTGATAACTGTTGAAGAAACATTTGCCACCCATCATCTGTTAACATAATTTGAGAGTGAAAAGTCTTTCCTCTTCCTTTCTTGTGCAGTCGTATCGGTCTGGATTGGGCGTGCACAGTTGCAGATATTTTACACAGTCTGAATGCTTGTCCTGAGTGGAGCACAGTCATTGCAGCCTTCACTGATCATTGCATTCAGCAGCTGCCACAAACTCTCAAACGCACCAACCTCTTCACCCTGCTGGTGCTGGTGGGCTTCCCTGAGGTTGGTAGAATACATACTGCTAAACATGGTTGTACACTGCTTCCTCACTTTCTAAACTCAGTTGTGACTCCTGTGTGTGTATGTTAGGTGCTGTGCGTGGGCACCCAGACGGTGTTTATCGATAACGCCAATGAACAGCACAACATGATCTTACTCAAACACTTCACAGAAAAGAACCATGCTGCAGTGGTAGATGTTAAGACACGCAAGAGGAAAACTGGTTAGTGCAGTAGTAGCACTACTAACAAGATTGCTAGTGTTCAGAAATAAACATGGAGTTTAACCCCTCTGTGTGCTTTCCCTTCTCTCATAGTGAAGGACTACCAACTCATTCAGTCTCAGGATTCCACTGCAGCCAGCCTCACAGGGCAGTCAGAGGGCCAGGGACCCTCAAAGACACTGCTCAACCGCTACCTGAGCAATTTCACCTCTATCATCAGCCACCTGCTGCAGACCACCCAGGACAATAGCTCTCCTGATAGTGTGGAGGCTTCCTGGGTCTTATCCTTGGCCCTTAAAGGTCTCTACAATACACTCAAGGTACCTAAGCTGACCTAGGAATCTGCAATAGTGGAGTGGAAATATATTTCACTCCCACTCAAAAATCTGACATGTAGTAGGCAATATCTGGAACAAGCATAGGAACAACTGGTGTAGATAATATAAACTGATTCCCTAGGTAGTTTTCTCATTCCATGTTGTTGTCGTGTAGAAGCATGGAGTGGAGCAAGCTCAGGAGGCCATCCAGCAGTCAGGACTGACCCGCCTGCTGGTGAGGAAGTGCAGTAAGGGAACAGGCTTCAGCAAGCTGTGGTTGCTGCGAGATCTAGAGATTCTCTCCATCATGCTCTACTCCTCTAAGAGGGAGATCCACTCCATGGCCCAGGACCCTGAGCGAGACCAAAGAGATCAGGACAAGGAGCATGACTCGGACCACTCCAGTTGCTGCGCTGACGACACTGACGTCAACAGGCCTGACCCCTTAGAGGGTCTCGATGAGGAGACAAAGATATGCTTCCAGGTGATAGGGGATACTATTCATACATGCAGCTGAATATACTATGATAGTATAATAATCTAAAGTCCCTTTTTTTTTTTTTTCAATGGAGATCACCCACGATGCCTTAAACGCCCCTCTGCCCATCCTGCGGGCCATGTATGAGTTGCAGATGAAGAGAACTGACTCTTTCTTCCTGGAGGTGCAAAAGAGGTCAGCATCAACTTCCCAACAGAGAATTTCTTTTTAATATCGTATTTCCTGTATATGAGCCAGCATGGTAAAGGTCATATTTTACGATCAAAACCTGCCTCCATTTTATGCATTGTGCTTTGTGTTATTTTCAGATTTGATGGAGAAGAGATAAAAACAGATGAGACAATCCGTACGCTGGCTCAGAAGTGGCAGCCGACCAGGCGGCCTCGCTCTGAGGAGAGGAACACCAAGGCCGTGGACACTGATATGATTGTCGTGTCCTGCGTGGTGAGTTTTTTGAGATTATGCAATTAAATGACAAATATTATGTATAGCTAACTACATTACACAGAGGTTTTCAGTCACTGCTTTGTTTGATGTTTAGGAATGATTGTTTGGAAAATTTACTAATATTACTAACTGACAGGAAGAGATAAGATACAGTGAGAGAAAGTTTGGAAGTGATGTTTTTCATTTGTAAGTTTTCTTATATGTCCCCATCATTGCCCTCCTCCCACAGTCTAAACCCAGTCACTGTGAAAAGGCCACAGAGGAGCTCAACGTAGTGGCCCAGAAGCTCATCACCAATTCAGAGAGCGACCTACAGCTCAGCTATGCCAAACAGAGGCGGACCAAAAGTTCAGCCCTTTTGCACAAGGAACTGGATGTTCGCAGCAATCGGGCAGTTCGTCAATATCTGGTGAAGGTCAACCAGGCTATCGCAACCCTGTACGCCCGCCACGTGCTGGCCTCGCTGTTGGCTGACTGGCCTGCAGAGGCTGCATTGAGCGAGGAGGCCCTGGAACTGAACGGTGCCTCACACATGGCCTACATCCTGGACATGTTAATGCAGCTGGAGGAGAGGCCGCTCTGGGAGAAGGTAGGCAAAAGAGAGGTCCATGTTGACTTTCTGTTGTTGTCCCATTGGTAAATGAAACTTTGTCTTGTATGCAAAGGGTACAAAATGTGATGTGCACATACTATACATTAGAGGTGTTTTATGGATTAATGTGATTAGGATATTCTGTTTATGATCAGATTCTCCAGAGGGTGCTGAAGGGTTGCAGCCAGTGTATGCTGTGTAGCCTGTCTCTCACTGCTTGCCAGTTCATGGAGGAGCCAGGTATGGCGGTGCAGGTCAGAGAGTCCAAACACCCATATGACAACAACACCAACTTTGAGGTGGGTAAATTGCATTTTTTATCATCAACGGCCATAACTGAAGTTTTTATTAATTTCAATGTCCTCTCATTTATTGTGCTTTCTTATCAAAATCCGCCTTTGAGCTGGCCACAGAATTTATGTTGTGTAACTACAGATGGCTATTAGTTCAGACTAATATGTATTGAAATTAAGCTTAGGGTTATGTGAACTATTATGTTTTTGTATTCTGAGCTCATACGTCCTTTGTTCAATTATTTTGCCTCCATCTTTTCTCTTTGCAGGACAAGGTGCACATCCCAGGGGCTATCTACCTTTCAGTAAAATTTGACTCCCGCTGCTACACAGAGGAAGGCTGTGATGAGCTCATCATGTCCAGCAGCAGTGATTTCCTCCAGGATGTCCACAATTTCAGTGGCTCTCCTCAGAAATGGTCCGATTTTGAGATCCCTGGTGAGGAAAAGTTTAGAAAGTCATTCATTTCTTTTCTGCTCCAAGTGTATGTGTCTATGTCTGTGTGCATTTGAGATACTGTAGTTAAACTATTATGCTTGAATCATGTTTACTAGCAAGCGTCTGCTGTGTGGGTTTCTCTCAGGTGATACCCTGTACTACAGATTTATGTCAGATATGAGCAACACGGAGTGGGGCTACAAGTTCACCATTACAGGAGGCCACAGAGGACGATTCCAGACAGGTACTTTTACATTTGTGCAAAGCTGCTTCAGTAACTCTGCAAACTAATAGTAAAGTGCAGAATAACCTCAAAATGAATCCTCAGATGGGTCAGGTTGTCATCCTCTCTGCACTTTTTTCTGTCTTTAATCAGGGTTTGAGATACTAAAGCAAATGTTAGCTGACGACCAGGTGCTCAGTCACCTGCCTCTGGCTGACATATGGGAGTGGCAAGTGGGCGTGGCCTGTCGCCAGACTGGGAACCAGCGACTTAAAGCCATTCACTTGTTGCTCCGCCTCCTCCAGTGTCAATCCCAGACGTAAGCCCAGTTTTGCTTATACATTTCTATCTCTTTCCTTCTGATTGTTTCCCAGTCATCAGTGAAATTCTTTTAACACTGTCATCTTATATTCTCATGTATAGACAACCAAGTGAAACAAGTAAAATGCACAAACATTCTTACTTAACCATTACTTTGGCATCAGACCTATTCATCTCGACCTAAATAATGCAAATTTGGCCAAAAAGATACAGTACACATATTTTACCTCAGCAGTGTGTTTTCCCTAGAGGTGTAGGATTGCACTTCCACACAGGGTTTGCATGAAAGCCTTCATTCATCCCTCATGTAGTTCCCTGGTAGTGGTAGTGGTAGTCACCACGGAAATGGGGTAAAGGATGTGTTTAGGAATTTGCATATGTGCAGAGTGATTCAACCATGGTCTAGTCACAAGGACAACATCACACAATTTATGAGAAGATAGTGCTCACACAGGCAGCAAACAAACCATTAAATCTGAAATTGAGGCCTTATGACATCCTTTAACAGAACTTGAAAGTTCCGTGTTTTTCTTATTGTTACTTGACTTCAGTACTCTGTTGAGGTTTTTTCTGGGCTCAGCTAAAATTTGAGTTTGAGATGTGAATGTACGAGCAGGATTTTTTGACATCACAACTGGTTTTGAAGCCATTCATGCAGCTTACACAGGTGGGATGAGGAAATTTAAAACCTCCAGCACACATAAGCTGAGAATGGACTTTTTAAGTGACGTACGTGTGTGCAGTAGTTAAACGTTTGAAACAGTATTATAGTATTATATATGTATTAAAACATGTCTGGATGTGATTTTTAATTGAGATTGTCCAGCAGGGCACATTTCTCTGTAGAAAAGTACAGATAGCATCTCAGACCACTGTATATATGTGTTTATCATATTTCACCGTACATATAGTGATTTATTAATTAAAAACAGTACCATTCATCCATTAGCCACTCTTTATGACTGTTGGATGTTACAAGATTTTGTACTATTAATGTATGATAAATGAATAAAGTTTCATTGTCAGCCTCAGCTTTGTTTTTCTGATAATCTAACTCCAGTATTTTCCTGTTCTGCTTGTGTACATGTATTTTTCCTTCTAACTATTGATTTGTTTGCACTATAGAGCCTGTGAGCTGACGCTGCTGCGGCCTCTGTGGCAGCTCTTTATGTCTATGGAAAACAGCCTGAGCCAGGATCCCACTGGTATCACTGTGTTGCTGCCTCTTCACAGAGCCCTCACTGAACTCTTCTTCATTGCAGAAGCTCGTGCTATTGTGAGTGATGCAAACACACACATTCACGCACATATGCAGGCAGGTCAAAAAAAACACATCTGGTAATGTATAGGTGTTGTGAAAGCTGGAGGTGTGGCTTAGTTGTTTGTTTTGTTCTGTTTGTTTTGTTCTGTTTGTTATTTCCTATGTGATGACAGCATTATTGATTTTGTAGGTGAAATATAAAATAGATTCGGGGCGCACCGGTAGCTCACCTGTTAAGCGCATACCATATGTCAAGTCTGCCAGGGTCCTTGCTGCATGTCATCCTCTCTCTCCCCCCTGCTCCCCTTTCCTGTCTAAAAAAATAAATAAATATATGTACGTGTGTGTGTGTGTGTGTGTGTGTGTGTGTGTGTGTGTGTGTGTGTGTGTGTGTGTGTGTGTGTGTGTGTGTGTGTGTGTGTGTGTGTGTGTGTGTGTGTGTGTGTGTGTGTGTGTGTGTATGTGTGTGTGTGTGTGTGTGTGTGTGTGTGTGTGTGTGTGTGTGTGTGTGTATGTATGTACGTATGTGTGTGTGTGTGTATGTACGTACGTATATATGCATGTGTATATATGTATTTGTTAAAGTAATATAAAATTGATTCAACAAGACTGAATGTGGAATGTGTAGAAACCATATTTAGTCTCCCCTCCTTTAAAAAAAACCTGTCCATATTCTTCATATTCCTATATTCTTTATTCTGGTGGTTTGATAACATATTCAGCTTGGGGATATTTGAATGAAATGATGAGAGTAAAAATTACTCAACAATTTATTCTTTACCTAATTTTTCCCCCTCTCTCTCTGTCTATGTCTGTCTCTCTGTGAGATGAGCATGTTTTTCTTCAACCCACCTGTTCTGTGCTGGGCTCTGGGCCAAAGCCCAGCCCTGCCATCTGTCAGACAGCACAGTGCCACACTGGCTCCCTGCAGAGTGCTTGGGAGAGGAAGAGATGCCATCCATTTTGCGATGCGTATGGACTCTCTCTTTCTTTCTCTCAATTGTCTTGAATTATTAATTAAGAGAAGTTTCAAGGATTATGAGCACGCCATCAACCAGGAGTTTCCCATCTGTGGATGCAATCGAACCAGACAGCCCCAGAAAAGCACAATCTTTCGTGTTCTCTTCAGGCCTGGTTGGCGAGGCCTGGGGCTGCTGATCTGACAATAATATTACATCAGCTGGCTTGTCATTTGCGATGGATTCTGTGCTCCCATCTGCACCCCACTGAATGTTGTTGCATGTGAGGGAGAATCAGATGCTCAGGTGGAGCAGCACGTATCAACAAACACCAGGGGGCAGTAGGAGTACTCAACAGTGTTTGCTGCAGTGGTTGGTAGCCTCCAGCTCCTCATCCGCAGTTAGAAATAGCCTGAGATGAAGGTCTTACCGGAGGTAAAACGAGAGATATATGGATGAATTTTTTTGTAGTGTTATGGACAAGGGCACACACAGCTGTTTCATAAAAGATAGGTAACTCCTTCACTTCTACCATCTAAAGTTTGCCAGTATTTCCCAGATAAAACAGTGAAATGCAATAAAAAATTGTTGGTTTGAAAAAACCACACACCTGCTACCTCTTGTGGCATCTGCCACAGTGAGTGGTGGCTGTTGTTGCCCCTGGTTCAGGATGTGGTTTAAAGTATTGCAAAACATTTCAAGAAGTAGCTGTCAGCTGAACCTGAATAATATAATTCTAACCTGGGTTACACATGCGGCAACTCAACTGTGCACCATCTAGACTGGATTCAAGTGAAACTGGACATAGTGTCTCTATACTTTTCCAGGATTTTGTCACATCTACATTTGTCCACAGACGATTTTAATTGAGGCAGGACTGTTATGAGGCTAATATAGAGGGGAAAAGTCAGAATTTAAACCACATTGGGAAACCTCCATCACCTGTAGGGATCACTGCTCTACCTACAACGCGGTGCACCATCTATCAACATCCCCCTAAAAAGTAAGGATTTGTGTGGACTAAGGTTGGTGGCCCTCATGGCATGTTGACAAATGAGTTTAACTCTATTGATGACGTACTGTATAGCCGAGTTCAACAGCCTCATAGTAAGACTACTGTAAAATCGTGAGAGGCTAATGAGCGTCGAAACACATTGTGGATTCTTCCTTCTCGTACTAGATCTGAGCCTAGAACCAGCATTTTTTTAAAGGTTAAATGGCCAGTGCGGACAACATACCAGTGTTAGTTCTTGTTCATTGTCTGCACATAAAGATCATGGCCTTGTCGACTGAGATTCAGTGAACTCTCTACCCCAGGAAGTGAAAGTTATATTTAGGAATCAAAACGGTATGTTATGCTCTAGTGACTGTACAAATCGTCCTAGGATGTTCCCCAGCATAAACAATTGGGGTGCTGCGAGATGGATGGAGGACTGGGACTCTGGACTGTGTCTCCAGCTCTGTAAAATTTCCATTTGGCCGGTCTCAGCCCATTTAGCCTCTATGCAGTCTTATCTGTGTTCCCCAACTTCTTGTGCTTATGTAACCCAAGGTACATCTCTCCCGTATGGCTTTAGTGGAAACGCTCTTCAATTTGTTTATAATTTTGAATTACTTTTCCAACATTCCACAGTTCAATTTGATGCTGAGATGGAGATGAAGAGTGGTGAGGGAACCAGGCCTCATTTATAACTGAATTCATCCCTTATGTAACCTCTTAGGGTAGTCTGTCTCGTGAAATTCCTTCTACTCATGACAGTTATCTGGCCTGTGAGGTTATCTTTGTTTCTCTGCAATTACTTGCGGGAGTGTTGCAGAAGGAACGGTTATTGCTAACCTTTGATGTGTTTCCCAGGCACAGGGCATCCTCCAGGAGTACTTATTAGCCATGACCACTGACGAGCAGCTCCTCGATCACACTGCAATGGTAAGACCTGTACTCCTTTTTTTTTTTTTTGTCTTCACATTGATGCCTTTCTTAATTCAAAGTATTCCCTGCAGCCAGGCTTTCTCAGGTCATCTTTGATGTTTGTCAAAGATGTCTTTGCTGCCTGACTTTTATGATAGCTCAAAGAAGTTGTCCATGCACCCTGAAATGCTGAGATATTATGCAATCTCTTCCTTAACCACACAGTGCCATTGATTGAATGGTCCTCAGTCTGTGAGTCATTTCGCGACTGTAGACGCTTTTGCTAGTGAATCACCAAGCTGCTGACATCCAGCAGATCCCTCGGCAACCCCCTCCTCTTGTTTTCAATGTGTGTGGGCTGCCCTCAGGACTAATGTATTTGGTAATTACAGTCCATTAGCATTTGTGGCAGTGCGAGCCACAGCTCTGTTCTGTGGACCCCGTGATACAGGAGAGGAGGCTGGAGGCAGTTAAGAGGAGCAGAGGATGTGGGGTGGTGAAAAAACAATGTGGGTGGTTCTGTTTAGCAATTACCTAATACCTGTCAGGTTGAAAACAAAACCATAAATGACTTGGCAGTAGTCATTACTATTATGATAACAATGATGCACAGTACAAGCGTAAATTGGCTGAGGTTCAAAGGACTAGAAGAAAATGTTCCAAAGACATCCAAAGCCAAAACAGTTTCCGTTACTGAGGACTACATTTTCATCAAGTTGTTGTGAAGCTTTACCTCCTCTAGCCGTCTGTTTTTTTTTTGCTTTTTTTCTGATGAGTTTATTATACCACAACTCAAGTTGCACATAGCAACTAGAGTATCAGGTTCACTCTACTACTCTCTTTCTTTTATTTTTCCTGTTGTTCACTCAATTAAACATGGATAACAGTGTAAGGTACCTGTGTATTTGACAGGACATTTGTGCTGCGCACTAAACCAACTAAGCATGTTAACAGCTGAATTGGCGAGTACTGCTATGTGTCAGGGCATTACATGAAGCTGTGTTGGAGCTCTCAGCACCAAGGAAATCACTGGGTGTAGTGTACTTTTTATGAAGTCACAATTTTAATGTGTTCAAAAATTACAAATTGGACATATTGGACAGCTAAAAGAGTGAAATTGCAGAGGGAGTATAATAATTTACCCAGATACCTAAAAATAAATGAATTTGGTCTCTTCTGTGAGAAACTTCTATAGGAGTTAAGATTTTTCTTAAGTGCCACTGAGACTGGAAGACAGCTGTTGTCACTGAGTTAACAGGTAGGTCATGCAATGTTCATTTTTTTCAGTAAAAGATGCGCTAATCTATATTTTTCTATTAACAATGGATCAAATGACTATATTATGTGAAAGTGGACACTCATAGTGACAAACCCACAGAAAATTATCACCTGACTCTGCAGTTCCTCAGCCTCTTTCAGCTCATTGATTATGTTTTTCTGGCCTGCAATGTTACTGTTTTGGTTCGCTCTCACAGCTCTCATCAGCCTTGTTTCTAGCCACAGCAGGCAGCTAAGTTCTGATAAACCCACTGTACATAACCTGGCCAGAACCAAACATTGGACAAAGTAATGACAGGATAGCTGTTTGCATTTAGCAAACCAAAAAAAGGGTGATAATTGGGCTTAGATTCTCTGGAAATTATTATCACACTGTAAATAATATTGGAATAGCCTAACTTAACCGGCAGTGTTGTACTGGTACAGCAGCTGTATTTAATTCATTAAATTATGAATTAAATCATTCAATTTCATGTCATGTAAGATTTTGATAATTGTTGTGTAAAAGTGGTGACTTTGGTCTGAAGATGACGTTACTGAAAATGTCAGAGTACCATGAAAGAGCATTCATTCTCTGGGGACTCCACAGCAATTGAATTCTTTTTGATCAAAAAGAGGTTTGACCTGGTAATGGCATTGGTAAAACATCTCCAAACAGGAGACACAAAACCATAAGGAATCCTCCTCTGCAAGACCATACCAATTTAAATGGCATTCTGGTTAGTAGCCGTCATGTCATGTTCTGTATCCAACTGCTGGACAGGGGGAAACGCTGACTAAATGACTGATTTTCACCAACCCACAGCCAGGGGTGAACAGTTGCCAGTTTAGAAAACAAACGCACTGAAGAGGCAGTACAATCTGTTAAGCACTTGATTATTAAATAAGGTGAAGTAAACCACACAGACGTCCTTGCACCATTTAGTCACCCTCAGTTTGCCTTCTTATAATCAATCCAAATGCAGAGCAAATCAAAGATGAAAAACAAGGTTTCTCACGTCTCATCATCTCATAACTTTACAGTGCTCCTTTTTCTCTCCCAGCACCTGTTCTTCTGTATTGCATTCACATACTGATGCCCTATTTTTGTTATCATTATTATTATCATTATTATGTAGGCTCTGAAGAACATCGCTGCCATCAGCCTGGCTATCAATTACCCCAATAAATCTACCAAGCTACTCAACATGTCCCCTTGAGAGATCTACAGAGAGAGAGGAGGAGAGCAACCTGAAGACAGGACATATGCTGACTCAGCTAGTTCACTTTGGACACCGAACAGAGAGGTGAGGGAGAAAAACCTCTCTGACCACCCAGTGCTTACCTGCTAACAGGATCCCCCCTCCACACTGTTAACTCACTGAAGTGCTGTGGACATGAGCTGTGGGAGGGGGGGGCTCAAAGAGCACTTTCCACTCTTATTCACAATCCTTTTTGCCTTAGGTGAATCCAGTATATCAGCATGTGCAATTCACTGGAACAGGAAAAATTGTGGGGTCTATTTTTTGTTTTTTAAGTTTTTACTTGAAGATGCCGTGCTAAAGGACATTAAGTGTGCCAAATTCATGACCTTCAAGGGGAAGTGTATTCCTTTTTTTTCCCTGCCCCCCCCCTAAACAGCAGCCACTCTGGGTTACATAGTTGATAATGGTGAAAACGGGTCACCTTGGCAGTGTGCATGTCTCAGTGGACATGTAGAGCATCCTAAAAATACAGTCCAGGACAGTGGAGTCTCATTAGTCACCACAGGGAGAAAGTACTGACCTACTAGCTCATTCCACTCCTTCCTTTCTTCCTTCTGTCCTTTTATCTATACTTACTTGCATCCTACTCACCTTCTCTCATTCTTCCTTTCCTCTTCAGACAACAGAAGTAGATGATGGTATTTTCTTAGGGCTCTTTCTACCACCTCTGAACTGATGACAGTTCGATTGGGCTGAACAGGATAAAGATGATACTGCCATAGTCTTCGCATAGGTTGAGAATTAACATCACAGCTGAGGGAGAACTGTGATAATATACTATTGCAATGCATTCCTCTGCGTTATCCTATCACTATGTTGAAGTATTTTCACTCCATTACTAATAAGTGAGAAAAAGACCATTATGATGTCAAATGATGTTCATGGAAATGAATATCAGCAAAAAAAACAGTGAATCAAAAGCCTACAGTTTTATCCACAGATTGATGTATTTACGGTTATGATTTAATAGAATGTCTATTAAGTTTCAGGAGTTTGCGGGTCCTGATTTTTCACAGCAGTGAAAGCAAAACGTAATCATAAATCATAGTCTGTCACACTGTTTTGTCCCCATACCTTGTGTATTGTAGTGAATGCAAGAATGACACAAATACCTATAACAGCAAGCACTGCTGATTCCCACTAATACACAGACGGACAGTCACATCACTTATGAAACTTAATTGACTGACATTAAGAGTTGAAGCCGATACACTGATAAACATGAAGGTGACTGTAAAATAGACACGTGTTCCACTTATTCATTAGTAGCACATCTAATATTTGGTAAACTGAGAAGGTTGGAATTCTTAAATACTGAATTACCTCATCTTTTGTAATAACACAGATAATTGGTGTGACGCTTCCTTAGATGTTGAATGTGATTTTCAGTCACATCACATTAACTCCACATTCTAGAAAGCTGAAAGCCACCTGTAGTTACATCCACATCAGTCACGTGTACTTTCATGTTAAAGACGGCATCAAGTTTTGTATGCTGATAAATCTAAACATCAGTTTCAAAGAAAGTGAGGAAATGGGTCTTTGTTTTCCAATCATTACTGTATGAATTTCAGACGAAGAGATTCTTTTAGCTGTAGGAGGTCATGGTGGTTTTATACCAAAGACACCAATCATTGTGAGCCATGAAACATCTCCAAAAGAGCTCCTGATAGAGTTCCTTTTCTGTTTATCACATATCAGATAGCTACCCCTGTGAGAAGCCGGAGCAGAGGAAACCTGTAGACGTAATTCTGTTTTTTATTTATTTAATTTTTTTTATTTTTGATCTGGTCCCTACAAGGACCGTAGGATAGCTTGGTGGTTTTGTTTACACAAACATCAGCTGCAGTGAGGAGACAGGAAGAGATACATGGCCTCCATTTGGCTTCTACGACGCCTCGCCTATCTACGATGTGCCTATGGTTAAAAATGAAGCAATCATAATTTAACTCATGTTAGTGGTATAGTTATTAATTATATTTTAAAAGAGAAATATATTGTTTAATTGGAAGTTTTTTGTAACTTTTTACTTTTAATGTTGGTTTCTTTTCGCGAGGATGCTTGATATTTGAGGCTGACTAATTTGAATGTACATATCTGTGAATATTAATTGCACAAGAGAAAGACTTTGATATCTACCCCTTAAGAATATAAAGTTTATTGGGCACTAACAGATGGACACTTTGATTCTGATTTTGTATGCATGGCACATTGAAGGTAAAAAGTACTGCTTGGGTTGAAATGTGATTCATTTCTAATAAAAATAGAAATTGCTTAAATATAACTTCTTCTGTCATTTTTTCATGTGTAGCCTCAACAGACAATTTCTGCACAGCAACAAATAATGTATTGATCATCAGCATTGACTAGAGCCCACACAATAGCTCCCAGCAGATACTGTACTCATTGATCCGATAGCATCAATAGTTCTGTTTCATGCTTTCAAGTCTTCACACCTCTAAGAAAACAAGTACATCCTTTGCATTTTATTACAGATATACCCACATATTCAGCTCCTTTCCGCAATCTGCAATAAAATGGATTCCAATTCGCTGCTTTTTTTATCCAAACGGAACATTGGTAGCCCTTCTGTTTGTTCAGTCTCTTCCTGTACGCTGGGCTTTACCTCAAAGACTCCTCAGGCCCCGGTCTGCCTCTCTGCCTGCCCTACCTTTCCCCTGCCTGTAACCTGGAGTCTCGGGGACAGCACTGATGATGGGTGTGATGATCACGGGGGCGATAATGACATCAAATGGAGGAAATATTCAATAAGGCTCCAGATGATTCAGTGCCCCTCTGTGCCGCCAAAGCCCCCACACCAGAGTGAGTCAGCTCTCCTGCCTCCCTACCTTCCCTCCTCCTGCTTCTCTTCCCTCCGCTCTGTCTCCTGCTTCTTTTGATTGTTAGCCCAGGATCCTAGTGCTGTCATTTATTATTTTTTTATAAGGTGAAAAGAACCAGCCTTGAAGGCAGAGAGAAAAGAAAAGGCTTATAATAACTGCAATGCCATCATGACATTGGGATGCCTTGGCAGAGCTCGGTGATATGTTGTTGAGATTAGAGACTTGAGATTTGGGTTAGAGTGACATTGTGAAAATCATCTTTTTATTTACATGAAGTCATAGAATTCTCTTGAATGTGCCAGCCTTTTCTAGCAGAGAGTACTGCAGAGCAAGGAATCCATCCTACTTGTTTGATCAGCATATCCAGACAAATTTCATGCCATAAGATTTCTTAGATCTACCGTTATTACATACAGTGGAGCCCCAAAGTTTGCTGTGTATTTAGTTAAATGAATAAATTATGTAAGATATATAAATGAAACAATTATTTTTGAAATAAAATAAATTATTAAAACTCAACTTATTAAAAATTATTTCATCATTCTTATTTTCATAATAACTTTTATATTTATTTAATATTTTCTTATTTCAAATGCCCTTTTCAAAAGTCTTTATTTCATTACGACACCTTTATTTCATGTCACATTTTATTTCATAATGTCACTTTCCGTGGTGTTGTTACCACCCTCTCGCCTTTCAGCCAATCGCATGCCGCGTGCCTCTTAAACTAGCAAGCTCAACAGCTGCTGCCAGATTTAGCCTGTTAGCTCCTGTTAGCTGGGGCAACAACAACACTAAAATTATTCTGAATCAGCCAAGTAGAGGCTGCTACTGTAAATAAACAGTACATAGACACAGTAACTGACTTTTGAAAAAGGGCATTTAGATATAAAAAAATGTTGATAATAAAAATTAATTATTTCGCAAATTATTGCATAATTTGTATATTACATATATACAAGATTTATTCATATGAATATTTCATTATCATTAATTAATTTAACATTGAACACTAGGGTTTCATTGACTTTAGGAGGATAAAATACAAAAGATACAGATGCAGTATTTTATTACCACAAGTAAAAATGCCAAATGTATTTGTCTGCATCTTCTAAGTGTTGGAGGAAATGTCGAGAAATCTGTGCCAAATTCTCCTACTTATTTTTGGCATGTGAAGTGTCAAATTAAAGGGAAATAGAATGTATTATGAAAATTTCTACGGGTCCAGGTTATATTTGATTCATCTTATTGGGTGTGATGCCTCCAGAAATAATGGATAAAAAGGACAGATGTGTACATAGAATATTGAAAATAAGTTCTTTAAATGGAGGAGAAAAGTGAAGCCCAAGTATAGACAAATTGAAAGATTTCAACTATTGGAGCAAATTCAAAGTGCTTATAAAATCCAAGGCAATATTGACTGTTTTGAAAGAAGATGGCCCAAATGTCTGTGCTACGTTAAGTCAAATCATAGACTAGTGGAAGAAAAAAGCGATCCATATGTCGAGAAATCCCTCGACCAAAAATCTCCCTAAAGATAGCAGATTTGGTGGCATGCGCTTATTCTGCAGTCTTAACAGAACCCCCATGACTGAAGAGAAATGTACCGAGATTCCTCTTACGGCGCTTGTTTCATAAGCCCACATGCACCAAGCTCGACAGCAACAATATGCCTCAATCAGAACTCATTTGCTTTTCATGATTATCACCTTCAGCTGTTTACACTTGTGAGTCACAAACCACCATCAGCATCAAATGAATTAGACTGTTAGTGTTTTCCAAAATGTTGCCCTAAGCAGTGACACAGCACTCTCCTACCCACCTCTCTAAATGTATATGCCGCTCCCCTCTGTCACATCGTTTTCCTGTCATTTAGGTAAATTAGGCAACTACAGTACGACACCCATTATCAAGGTCAGCTGAGGGACACGTTGCCCATTGGAATCATCTGCATCTTCTCTGTCCTGCGGTGGATCTTCCCTCCTTCCCCCTGTTGAGGAATCTCATCATGTGTGTGCGTCATTTTCAGAGTCACGGTCAAATGCCTTCTTATGTGTGGTCACTTGTTTTGTGTTCAGATTGTGTCAGTCGTGATGCTGCCACCAGTGCAAAAGCTAATCCTCAACACTCCACTCCTGTTTGGCAGTCCTCTGTTCTCTGCGAGTTTATTCTCTCTTTTTATTTAATCTTTCATCTCTGAATTTAATTATTCTGTTGTGTGTATGTGTTAAAATGGTGTGTCACTGACAATATAATATACAGTTCCTGAGTATTCATTCCTGTTTGAAAGTTTCCAAGTTTAATTGTTTTACAGCACTGATTCAAAGTAGATCCCTTTTAATAGGACCCAGGAACTGTAAATAATTTAAGAAGTCACATAATGTAATTAGTTAGATCACTTGTGTGTAGTCAAGGGCTTTCAGATGATTATAGTACAAATACACCTGTATCTCCAAGCTCCAGCTTTTGGTGAGTCAGTATCGTAGCAAAACCTCCACCATGAAGACACAGCAACACTCCGAACAACCTCCCAACAGAAATGATACCGAACAGAGGTTTTACATTAAAAAGAATAACAGAACATCAAAACATTAAAAAAGCTCTTTCCTAAATACCATTCTAGTTAAAACTATAGAGCACTTTTACTTATAAATAAAACATTTTGCAAATATTATGAAAACATTTATGAATAATTTTGTTGATTGGATGTACCGTATCATATCACGCATTGCAAATCTAATAAAGCTACCATCAATTTTAACAAGAATAAAATGCCTAAATTATTTTAATTTCCAGTAAACTTTAGAAGCACAAGAACCTTAAAAGCTATTGACAGTTTCTCTTTGTTTTGAAAAATATAAAGTAAACTTCGTTAAATTCTTTTAGATGTGTGTCTGAGTCTGCTAAACAGGCTCTCAGTCTTTTGCCCTGTTATGTCATCTGAGTGGGGTTCACTGGTTGTGTTCCAGGTTTGTGCCATGTGTCCTCTCTGGTCGTTTCTCAACCTTGTCGATTCCTCATGCACCTTTGACCCCATTTGAACCCGCAGTCCCCGCTCGTGAAACTGCTGCCGCGCCGGAGGAGGCTCCGCCTCCAACTTGTCATAATGAGACCTACTTCCTCTCACCCTCCCGGGACGGGAGGCCTGTGTGGGTCGCCTCCCATGAGGCTCGGTGATAATTGGGTAGTTTAAACAATCCAGTGAGAATAGTACGCACCGAAAGCCTGCACCCATATTTAGCAGCTCTGAACATGCTATTGTCTGATTGCACTGGGAGAGAGAAGCTTGATGTTTTTGATCTCATTTCTCGCCCGTCTCCTATCTGGGTTAGAGGTGGGCTGTTATTGGAACAGCCACCTGTGGCACCAGGAAAGGTGGACTATAATGGATAGCTGGGGCTTCCAACATGACAGCCACGGTGCCAAGCCTGTTAACTAATCTGGATCATTAGGAGGAGGGCTGTGTATGACTAAAAGGAGATAGTGGCTCTAATGTGATGGGGCTGAGAGGAGATGGACTGCCCTGCCGTGCCCAGAGCCTGTGTCAAATGGAAGCCTGTACGTTTCCTCCTGACCCCGGCAAGCAACTGGTCACTAAAAGCCAAATTAGCTTGCGGACAGGCTGGCTGACTGACTCTGGGCCAGAGCCAATGTGCAAGAGTCACAGGGAGAGATTTTACATGGTTGCTTTCTCTACCAAACCCCAAATTTGACTCCTTATGCTATAGTTTTAGTCAAATCTTTATATATAAAGATATAAGAGCACCAAAACGGGTTAGTTGCTTCATCTTTACCCACTCGTTCTTGTAAGTCAGCTAGTTTGCACTACAGATAAGCCACGATGTTTTAGCAAATTATTTAGCGCATTTATAGCAAACGTTATACAGTTACAGAACATTAAATCTTAGTTAAAGCTACAAAACGATAAACATGTCACATAAGGAGGAGGTGGTGTTGATGGAGGCAGCTGCAGCAGCAAACAGCATTGGCCTGAACATACCAAATATATGGAAAAGTGTCAGGTTATAATAGCCACATAAGTCTGACTGGCACTGACTAGTCAGCTGATAACCAAAGGACTGTGTATAAACCAGTGATTGTGAAGCATGAATGAAACAGCTGATGCCAAGCAGCTAATACAAGCGTGACTCTAGTGCTCTCTCTCAAATTAGGAATCTTACTTTGCTGATTCAGTAGTATCGTTCAGTTCATTTCAAAGATTCAGTGTCACTGACTATGTAGTTTATTCCGTTTTCTTCAAAGCCAAGCGATCGCATCATTGTTCAAATGCAGACTTATGTCCTGCTTGTCACCATTGAGGGGAACTCCAGCGCTAAAAGCTGTTGATTTGCTCAGTGACGATGATGTTACAGAATAGTTAGTTCATTTTGAAAGTTTAAGTGTTAAAGATCTTTGTACACGTACTGACCACCTCTAGAGCTACAGCTCTGTTCCATATGCTCTCAAATAGTGCACAGAATACCAACAAGACTGCAGACAGAGGAATCGAGAAACACTATCCTCACAACTTTGACTTTGTGTGGACCAGCAGAAATCTGTCTTTTGGGAAAGGATATTGCAGATAAACATGATGAAACCTTTATAGAGTTACGCAAATGTCCTCAAATCCTCTTGGAAATTTGTCCCTGGAGGAGGAATTTGATTGCTTCTGCAGAGCAGCTGGTGTTCAAGCATACACACACACACACACACACACACACACACACACACACACACACACACAAGCAACCTGTGATTTGATTTCTTAACATGTGTGCTGCTGGCGCAGCTTGTTATCTGTTTATGTCCTGACAACCTTGTATTCATCCTGTCTCTAAAAAGCAACTGAAACTACATTTTGACTTGAAGTTTCATTCCTCTTCTTTCACTAATGGAGACAGGATTAAGGCTCGTCTCAAACTTTGACAATTTTGGACATGCATTTATTTGCTTTCTTGCTGAGAGCTTGCTTAGCTTGGCGTGAAGACTGGAAACAGAGATCAAGCTAGCCTGACTCTGTCCAAAGATTTTTTTTAAAAATCCGTCAACTGGCACCTTTAACGCTCACTAATTAATACTTTACATCTCAGTTGTTTAATCTGTGAAAAAAAAAATAAATAAATAAAATGTTTTTACGCAGGCTGTGCGGGACTATTTCTTGCTTCTCTCTTAGTTTGTCACCACCATGAGATTGTCAGGCAACCACCCAAGACTCCAGGAAGTCACTGCATCGGGCCCATGGATATATTAAGAGAGCTTCTTGAAATACATTCATGGCCCAGGCAAGAACTTGTTCAGGACATTACCTATGCTAAAATCAAAAGATATAATTTTTACACTTCCGTCTTGCAGATTAAACAAACAAGTTTGAATTAGTGAGCTATAGAGGTGCTGGCAGGCAGATTACTTTTCCTCTGACAGAGCCAGGCTAGCTGTTTCCCTCTGTTTCCAGTCTTTATGCTAAGCTAGGCTAACTGTGTTCCTTGCTGAAGCTTTTTATTTATATTCATCGCAACACAGAGATGAAACTGGTATCGATTCCCTCATGTAACCCTCAGCAGGACAGAGATTTAGTGTATTTTTCCAAAAATGTTCCTATACACTTGTGAAAGATCGAGACTGTCCTGTAAAATGTCACCGTCTGTGCCAGCATCTTATTACAACCCATAGTTATGTTGTATTGTTAAGCGTGTTTATTGTTGAAACCATGAAAACAGAGGTCCTCTAACCTTAAGGAATTGCTAATTTATCCCAAACCATGATCTTTTTGTAAACCTAACCAAATAGTGAACATTCCATAAGCTTAACCAGAAACAAAGGCCTGTATGGTCGTTCAGGGTGGACAACTAGTCGGAGAGATCAGTGTGTTTTGTTTTGCTTTTTAATCCATATCTTAACAGCACAGCCAAATGTTATTTAACCAGCTCCAAACTCCTACAGTGTGTTGATTCTTTCTCCAGCTAAAGCATAAACATGGCTCCAGAAGAAATCAGTGACTCTTAAACCTCAAGTGGGCCGTCACTGGCTTCACCTTTGTTTTCCAAACAAATGTCCGTCAGAGCTGAGTCTGTGAGTTATGCTTCCTCCTTTCTGGTAGAAAAACGTCTCAAGGCTTGAAACAGGTGCAGCAAAGATCAAGTGAGAAGTATCCTCGGGATACAGTGCCATCAGCTGTGTAGACTCTCCCTGCTTCTCTCTTCACTGCTCATCTGTGACACAGGAGGCCCACTTGTTATGATGCCATTTCTTGTAGGAGGCTGTCAGGTGCTGAGAGACAGCTGAAAGCTGGTAGAGAATCCTAAACCCTCCATTAGTCCCCGGTGTGTGTCTCCACACTGCAGACGCAGCTGCCCACGCCAGGTGAACCCACCAACCTGCACGCCCGAAGGACGGCAGTGTTGCTCCCTCACATCTCTCTTCTCTGCTCCTTTGTTTTTTTTTTTTTTCTCATGGCACCCTCTTTTCTCTCTGCCTTTGTCTCCCTCTTCTCTTTTGCATCCTTTGTCTGTATTCTGTCGATCTCAGAAGTTCTTCTGTAACAAACAAGTCCAACTAGAAACATCAGGGTTTTATACAGTAAGTCACGGGAAAACATTCAACTCATTGATCCTGTACCTTTGTCACTACTTGGGTTCTGTTAGTACACTAGCTTCCACATGTGTCTCCGCTTATTCACACACTAATCTTATTAAGTTAAATGCATACTTAACTGGTAATAAATATGTGTGAAAGAGAGGGGATGGCATCTGTGACATTAATTATTTACACAGAGGTTGAAAGAAACTAAGTACATTTAAAATTTGTATTAAAGGAGAGTTTTGAAGCACTTATACTTGACTTTATACTTCTACTACGCTACATTTAGGGGGGAAATATGTTACTTCTTATTCCACTGCATGTATCTGGCAATGGAAGTTACAAGTTGCTTATTTTCTCGTAGAAAACATAGATGATACATTGTTCTGTGACAAAAAAATGACTGTCTATTTAGGAATTTTGGACTAGAAATGAGTCCTTTTAAATTTTTTATTAATGGCGAAAACATTTGAAAAGTGCTTTCAACCTGTTTTCAGTGCAAATCAACTTTTGTCAGGAATTCTTGTTCAGCTGAGCCCAGGAGACTGACAGGATACTACTTCCCCAACAAACCCACAGACTGAGGTTTGTTAAGGTGATAGATAAGACAGCGAGAGGAAGGGATGGTGGGTAAATACAGTAGAGAACTCCAGCTTCTGTTTTCCAAGGTTGTAGCTGTTACCCCACTGGGATTTAAACCCACAAACATGCACGCAGACATGAAACACTGCAAAATTTTAACACACTCAGCTGCCTAATTCCTCTTTTCACAGACAAAAAGGAGCAGGTTATGGCGGTGGAAGCAACAGCAATCAAATGTATGTCCCAAGCCACGTGACAACAAGAACCTTTGTTTTATTACTGTGTACTTATGGAGCATGGCATTAATCTGATTAAATTAATGAGCTGTGCACATCATCAGTGACCTTGCCTTGGTCTCTGAAGTGTATGTTTTACAGAAAAAAAAAGCCCGTGATAGGATAACAAGTGTGTCACTCACTGCCTGCATCGACTTATTTTAGCTCAGGTGCCCTTGGTTTAATTGGAGAGGTCGGACACGTGTGCAGGTACTCGCGCATGTAAAGTTATCTACGATGTGTATACATATCAGGTACATGTATCTGCTCAATATGAAATATAAACCCCATGAAAGCTGACAAAATGTAACAGCGAGCCGCAACTTGTGCCTCACTTGTTCCACATCCACTTGCCCGGATTCAGGTCACACTTTGATGCACAGCAATGTGCTGCGGTGGTCTACTTGTAACTCTATCATTAACTCGTAGCCCTGCTGCACAATGTGAAGTTCTCAAGTGTTCACTGTACTAGAACTCATTCAGGTCGAATGTCAACAGTCCAGTGGAGTCATGGCCACGAAAGATGATATTTTAATTCCCACATTTTTGTAGAGCCCTCCTGCCTTGGTATCCTTTCTCACCAAACGACCTTGACAGACAAAGAAGCCTCAGCATTAATGCAGGAGCTGGTTAATAGTTAATGGCCATCTCCATTATTACTTGGAACTTGTAGTAGCAGATCCTGCGTCAATGTGTTTGTGTGCTAAGTCATGTGCGTGTGTTGATTCAAAAAAAAGATGTAGTTTTTGCTGGGAAGCAAACCTTTTTGTTTACAGATGACCAAAGGAAAAGGTTTTAAATAATTGTTTCTGTAATGGCAGAAAATTATAGGAAATTTCAATGTCAGCAGGAATGACTCTGGAAAACAGATCATTAAAAAACTGAAAGGAAAAATAACCCTGGATGATCATGTCTTTGGATTTCCCTTTTCCAAATTGTCACCTTTTGCTGCTGAGAGTGCAAGGAAGGCATTGAGACAGACGGTAATGGATTAATTGTTCTCACACTGTAGCAAGCGGCTTTCTGGCTATCTGTCAGAGGCAGCTGGTTTGTCACTGCAGAGAGTAGTTTAAGAGTCGGGTGTCTCAGCCACCTGTGTGAGAGCCTGCACATAAACCGAAAAATTTTCCATTACACTCGCTGTAATGGAGTCCAGGAATAAGAAGTGCAGGCGGGGAACTTCCTTACAACACATCTTTATAGTGAACACCTTTCAAGTTACAGTGTCTGTTCCCACTAGACATACTGTATCGCTATCACGTCAAATGGGCTTCAGCCTGTTTTTCAGTGAGCACAAATATGGAGAATTTATACCTTTTTACATCAATAGCTATGCCTCATGTGAGGACTAGTCATATAATGAAACCACTGCACTTGCTCATTACCATCTAAATTAGAGCCTAATATATCTCTATACTTTCGGTATAACTTTTAATTAACACTAACATTAACACTTTTAATTCATCCACGTGCTGGTCGGATAACAGTTTGAATAATAGGAACAATGAATGTAAATACAGATTTCTGGAAGTGTATCAGAATTTGACTAAAAGGCCAAGTCTAAAAATTGTCTCCCATAGGTGTCATTAATGTCTTCCAAAACGAAAATGACCCCTTGGATTCACTTTATGAGCTATAGTGCTGCTTAAATTCTATTCATAATGGATGTTGTTGTTTTTTTTTAATTCTAGTTGATAATTCTAAGTGATCTTTTTACCTTCCTAGGTAACAGCCATAATGCACACACTAACAGCGTTTGTGTGTGACACACAGAAACCAGCCTCAGTCTCCATTATCTCAGCCTTGTTTGCATCCAGTGTCCATCCCTGCTTGCCATCGTTTGTTAAGCAAATATTGTACATGCCTCAGGTTGACCAGCCCTCACCTAATGTCCTACAGACTGCTGCCTTGTCACAGGGCCCACAACACTAAATAGGCATATTTTTGTTTCCACTGATGTCATAAAATGTTGATTTTGTCTTCATTCAAAAATCTGGCTACATATTGTAATGTCTTAAAGGGGTAGTGTTCTCCACAATAAAGTATTGCACTTCCATAAAGCTGGTGGACTAGCAAGAGACACGTTTAAAAGAATAGCCAAAATTGATGCAGCAGGGGCAGAAATATTGGAGCAGACTTGACCCATACTGGAGACTGAAAAAGTTCCCAATGTTGGTCAAGATTGTACAAATTCAATAATGCAACTCTTTTAATTAGACCCTCCCTGCCTGGTAAAAGCCTACAGGCCTTCCTCAATACAGACGACAACAAGTTTGTACTTGTGTACCTGGAAACTCCTCTTGTTCAAATTGGGAGTCAAAACTCCAGAGGACGTGCAGAAGCAGTTCTTCTCAGTGTCTAGAGTCATTTGCGAAACTAGCCTTTTCTGCATTTTCAGCCACACTGGCAGTGAGATGTAGTCTCACAGTGGAACATTAAACGGTCAAATAAAAACATGAACCTTAGCCTCAACTTCAGGCAAACCAATCTGGCAACAACAAATTTTAGATTTCAACACTGAGACAAACATTTATCTTCCAAAAGAAATTAGCTCATATGTTCAAAATGGTAAGGAGGCATCAGAGCCACTGGTAATTTAGCAAAGGGCTTGCTGAGATAAGACTGTTCTTCCCCGTATGACGATTGATGTTGACCGGACCGTCCAGCCTGCTATCTGCCACGATGATTGGCCCTCACATCTCTGAAAACATTGGAACAAATCTTGAACTAAGCATTATTGTGATAAATAGGCCAGGAATTCAAAACGTTTCACAAGCACACAATGCGAGTAGTGAGCAGAATGCAGATTGAGAAAGGCACCATGTCTTTCAAACTCCACACTCCCAGTATGTGACGCAGGCTTTCCTCAAAAATTTGAAACCCAATCTGAGATAACCCTGCTGTCGCAGACTTGACAGAAGGAAACTACAGAAGATATTCGGCAGACTGAGCCGTACTCCTTGCGATGAGTAAACTCAACTTTCTGTCTAAAATAACTTTTGGTCTGAGCCCCGTGGAGTGCCCCTTAACAATACCGTTTTCCTCAAAACAAGAGAAAAAAAGCATCTGCCAGTGATGTAGACTTTTGACTAATTTTAATGCAGCTTTGCCTGTTTTACCTAAAACAAATACAGTGGATTACTCACTTCCTTCAAAATCTTTAAAAACTTTACTTTGCACTGGAAAACAGGTGAAATCATGTCACTGCTCTGGCAGATTTTTGTAGTGTAGGTGGCGTCTTAGACAACATAAGGATCTCTGTTCTGTCATCTGACTGCTCTCGCTCTCGTTTGAGTTTTGGTGTACTCACCAATCCGCCCTGTGTCGTGTTGTACTGCGCTTTACTGTACTGAGCAGGGCTTTGCATCTAGGCCATGTAGGCAAGCTGCTTTCTGCCGCATGTGTCTGAAACTGAGCTCTGTGCCAGGAAGGGAGCGGTATATTCAGGGCAGCGTTTTATTTAAAGACTGTAACGTGGGCAGCAGAAATTCTCAGGGGCTTCGATGCTTCACAGCACAGCTCTCATAGAGGTGATCAGACCTCCTACTAACTTTTAACACCTCAGCCCTTTTCTCACCCAACTTCGAATCTGGTGCAGTCTGGAGCTGGACAGCATCTTTCTCCAGAGTGTCTGATGGTTTCTTTGAAGCGTTTTGAGTGATGATGAAGGGATGGAGACTGGCAAGAGAAATAGATATTTCAGGCAAAAAAGGAAGGACAGGGAGGACATCTGTTTTGCATACAAATCCATTTGTCACATGTGTTTTGTTGTGCAAGTTCAATAACTTTGTATGTTTCATTAGTACTATAAACGTGGGGGAACAAGTGAATGTCATGCGCACAGTGACTGTTTGCTGTTGTGCTTGTGAAAACACGACAGGTTCATTAATCGCGTGTGTAGCTTTTCTCTGTAAGTGTGACCCTTCATGGAATAAATACTTCTGTCGGTCACAAAACTCTCTGTGTGTTTTAGTGGGTGACAGAGGCCCAGCTACTGCAAGAACAGCAACAACAACAACTATTTCAATATCAGGATTAGCTGTAACATCACAAAGAACAAACAGCTCAGCAGGGAAGAGAATTATATAAAGGCAAGTGGTTGCATCTTTAGAAACAGAATGTGTAGCCAAGGAAGTTCATCCATTCAAGTCACACAGCTCATAACCGACTCATAACGGAACACTTACACCAGTAGAAGGACTGAGATACAGACGGGAAATGTAGCCCAGTGTTAATACACAACTGCTAAGAGGCCTGGAAAAAACTGTTCCAACATTGAACTATGTGTTTTCATGCTTCAGTCTTAGAGCCCCTGAACGTTTTCTTTGAACTTTTGAATTTTTCTCACAAAATGAGTTAGAAGCTGAATGAGAAAAGTAAGTTTTCAGGGTCCTTAAAGTGTCCATGTGGTGTGTAGTTACACACACTTTGACAAGTAAAAGTATGTGAACTCTTTGGAATGAACTGGTTTTCTGCGTTATTTGTGATCGTGATCTGAACGTCACAAGTACAGACAAACACAATGTGCTAATTACACACAAACAACTAAAATCTTTTGTGGCTTTATTTGAACACCCCCATTAAACTTTCACAGCGCTGGTGAAAAAGTAAATGAACCCTTGGATGTAATAACTGGTCGAACCTCCTTTGGCAACAATGACCTCAAACCAGAGACCAGACCTGAACAATAGCGCCGGGAGGTTCAAGGGGTTAATTTTCTTTGGTATATAGCAAGTCTGGACCTCTAAATGTATCGAGTATTTCGAATATTTCAAGTATTTCGAAAATATTGAGCGTTGCGCACCTTTCAGGCAACAAGAGTGCAGGGCACACTGACATGATATGTGTCGAGTAGAAGTAAAACAATATGCTCCCAAATATCAAGCTGCAGACTCCATATAACTGATAACTTATGATATAAAGAAGTGTTTCTTACTTACTTTTACTTACTGTGATAACTGTGTTGATGCTATGTGTGTATTATTACAGTCAACAAAGTTCTACCAACTCATATGTATGTTGCATAATGACAGTAGCAGATGTAAAAACAAAACAATTAACACTAACAGGCACTAAAAATATTTTAACTTAACCAAACTGCAGCAGCAAGTCTCTCCAAAGCCCACGGGTATAAGGAATCAGGAGTAATATCCACAGGCTAACAGGCACCGAGTCTACTTGAAGGCGGCAAGTATGTACAAGAGCTGGTACGACCAATTGAATCGAGCTGAGTCAAATATACGGATTTGTACGGGTTTGTAGTAGTGAATGGTCTCAGCAGTGAGTGCATACAGCTACGGTAAGCCCCAGAGGGAAAAGCAGATTCAGTCGCTAACCTACTGCACTGCCTGAAGCAAGGTGAACGTTGTCTCACAGTACTCAAGTGAGTTTGTAGCACTATTTAAAGTTGTATATGCTTCTATTTATATGGCTGACAGTAAGGCTGGTAACATATGAGAGACCAGTGGGCGAGAGAAGGCGAGAGTTTTTGTCATGTCAGACTTTGGAGTGCCTATTTCCCGGAGGCAGTACGTACCAGTGTAAACTTTATTCATATTGAACTCGCAAAAGTATCAGTAGAAAAGGCAAGGGAGCCCTGCTGTAAAATGTCCCGGAGGAATTTCGGACCATTATTCTCCACAGAGCTGCTACAGCACAGCCATATTCTTAGGATGTCTGGACTGAACGGTCGGATGATGTTTTCATGTTGGTGTGCAGTGCCCTTTTTGCACCATATGTAGTGCTGCATGTTCTTCCTAAACAATTCAACTTAAGTTTCATCAATCCACCAAACATTTTCCCAGCAGCATTGTAGAGCATCAAGGCGCTCTTTGGCAAACTTCAGGCCCACAGTGATGTTTTATTTGGTTCACATTAGCCGATTGTTCTTGTGGAAAGCAAACTCAAAATGTTTGAGTGCTGGTTATAGGTCAAAGTAGCTCTAACCCACGCCTCCAGTCTTGTTTCATGATTGGACTCCAGGTTTTTTCTAACTCCTGACTCCATTTAGCTTTGGTTGCTGTCATTAGACGAGGGGTTCACATAGTTTTTCCAACCTACACTGTTAATGTTTGAATGATGTATTCAGTATGGACCAGAACAATACTATGATTTGTGTGTTATTAGTTAAAATAGATATAGGTGTTAGAAGACTTTGCAGAGCCTTTAGTTTGCAGTATCACACATTGCACAGAGCTGTTTACCATACAGGTATGAAACAGGGGGGCAGAAGAGGGGAACTTGGAAAGTGTAATGTGTGAGAATGGGAGTATCTCATAAGCACAAAAGTGCTTATAAGATTAATCTTGACAGTTTACCTGTGAAAGAATTTTAGGAAATTATTTTAAAAACCTTTTGAGATCTGATTACGTAACATTTTCCTAAGAATATTTAATGTCTTCTTAATATTGTGTTACATAAGTTGTCAACTAGGGCTTACGCCTATTTGACAACGCCAATGTAAACATGTGGAAGGTGGAGAGTAAACTTGCTCATACTTCAGAGGTTTATCTTTTCAACAATTTGTGAGCAAGTAGAGGCTGAACCTCCCTGAGACACCAAATGACTGTCAGGTCCACTGATGAGTAATTTCTCCCCTAATCAAACACACCACTGCTTCCTGGGCAACTTCCCATCTGGAGGAATAATCCTGCTGCTGTTCTGCTTGTTAAGGCTGTCATCAGCGATGTGCTGGCCTCGCATTGCCAGGATATTCTCCATGCTACGTTTGCACTGATTTTTTTGGAGAGGATTTTACCAGCAAGCTGAAGCACAGTGTCCACCTTATCTCATCTGGGTGGTTAGGAAAGGATTCGTCTGTGCATTGCAATATTGTCTTTCGAAGTACGTAACATCTGATTTGAGGAGCTGGTGTTAGCAAAGGTTGCTGAAGGTGGCTGCTCTTCCAGCGTTTTGTTTGTTTTCCATATGTTCTGTGTGAGGTGTATGTTACTAATAGTCAGCCCTCAGGAGATAACATCATTGTACTGCCTGCAATAATAAATATATAGACAGTAATTATTAAATATCTTCTTTTTTTGGGTTCAAATTGCTCAGGAACTGAAACTATGTTATTCTGCACCAGTTGATGACAATCAGTGCAATAATGGTGCCATAACAGTAACTACAATAATCAAACTCCTCTGCAGCTCCCTCCCTTTCCTTTAAAGGTCTCCTCCAGTAAGTATAAAAGGGTTGAGTGTGTTGTCAATGCATCAATATGCACAAACACACAAACTATAGAAGAAAATGAACATTTGTCATTTTAAGTTGTATCTTTGTGCTGCAGATCATGGTTTTAGTTATAAGAAATGCATTAGCATGGCTTTTATTTACAGCCTTTTTTCTTTCCATTGCATCTTAGGTGCCATTTCTTCTCACATTTTTTACTGAGTCTTCTGTTTGGTTTCATCTATTTTGAACATTTCCCCTCCACTGCAATGAAAACAGTAATTTTACTTTAATCTTACTGGACACAGAAAAATAAACTCCATTAATACAGAAACAAATGCAAAAGTCTTGGGTGCTCAGGCAAACACTGACCGAAGTACGGAAGCACCATGTTAAGAAAACCAGATCTGGTCCTCTCCACTCAGAAATATGTTGTGTTTATTGTTACTTTACTTGGATGTGTGAGCTTCACTGTGCAGAATGACGAGCTGAGTTTGACACTAGAGGACTGTTTTCACATACATCTGCTGAAGCAGGAAAGTTTCTCTGTGCTCACAGTAAAAGATGTGGCCATACGATCACTCACATCCCAACTAGTTTGAAATGATGGTCCAACATGCAAGTGTGATGTGGAAACTTTCAACCTCCAGTGCACTCACACTGAGAATGAGCTTTTCAGTGAAGTAGGAAACATCTTGTGTGCAGTAGTTAAACTTTTGAAACAAAAAAATGTTTGCATATTCATATATTCTGCATTTTTCAAAAAAGGAGATGGATTAGATTTAATTTTATGAATCTTTAACTAGTTAAACTTTTGTGAAAAATTATTTTTTACATGTCTTAAAACTTGTCTGAAGGGGATCTTTAAGTAGGGAGGGTAGTCACTAAAGTTGGAAACTAAAGGGTTGCAAACAGTTCACAGTCTATGAGAGCAAGACTGACACGTCTACCTGTATGAAACGTAGCAAAGTATCCTCATCTTTACCTTTGTCTTTCCCCACTTTGAACACAGGGATCAGGACGTGTTTACTGAGACTTGTTGAAGTTCTGCTGCCCGGCCCCTTCTGTCAACATCTTCCACCAATTTTATGATGAGATGATGGTGAGTGACCTTTGGTGGCCAGTGGGATTTATCTCATACAATGAACAATGGAAACTTACAATCAGTCAAACTACGGCTTCAGTAAGGAGAACTGGTGGAAGAAGACTCAGATCCTGTACTAAAGCAAAAGTAGCAATACTGTCATGTAAAAGTACTCCATTACAAGTCCTGCATTCAAAATGTTACTTAAGTAACAGTAGAAGTATTGTCTGCAAAATCTAAATACAGTATCAAAAGTAAAAATATTCCTTATGCAGCAGCTTCCTCCCGTCAGTACTATAATCTCATATAATATATTGCTGTATTTTTATTACTGATACATTCATATTTGAGCAGCCACGTTGTGGCTTGGTAACTACTTTATATACACATGGCAAGGATTACCAACTAGGCATCTTGGGCAACTTACCTCAAATCCCTCAGGGACCCCAGAGACCGCAGGTCAGCTAAGTGGCAATAAATTTGTTTAATTTTACATTTGTTGTTTAATAAGCCCCATAAACACACACAAACACACAATCTTTCAGTAGCTCCTATATATTTACCGAATACTGAGGCCCTCTTGAAGAGGGCCCCTGTGTCACAATCTAGTTTACTGTTTCATTTTAATATTTTAATATTTCAGTTGATATTATACTGATATGCTGCATATTCTTAAATAATTTTATTGTATAATTTATTGTATAATTTTAATGTATTTACTGAAGTGGAGTAAAAAGTACAATATCTTCTTCTGAAATGTAATGGAGTAGAAGTATCAAGTAGCCTAAAATGGAAATACTCAAGTAAAGTACAAGTACCTCAAAATTGTTTTTATTTACAAGTACAAGTATTAGTTACTTTGATGCCACCACTGATAAGGAGGATCATAAGCAGACAAGAAGAGCTTATAAGAGGACACAAAAGCAAAAACAATACAAACTACAAGCAGTACAGTTCATGACTCTCAGTTTGGAATGTGCAGCCAACCAAAATATTAGGACAAATAAGACGTGGATTTCGGTTGATTTAATGGAAACTCAGTGTATAAATAGATGTGTTTATGTTTGACAGAGAATGAGACAGACAGATGGACATGAGGTGAACTGTAAAACCCCAAAAAAAAAAAAAAAAAAGGAGTGGAATGTGTCTGTGTTTTGCCCCCCACCCCCACCCCCCAGAGCCCAGCCGGAGTTTAGAAAGCTCCAGCTCAGCTCACATCTTGTCCCACCCACAGACAAGATGCAGCCTCTCATCTTTCTCATTGCTTGTGCGGCACTATGCCTCTGTGTGTGTGTTTGTACAGTATGCGCAAACGCACACAAACACACAGTGAGAGAGAGAGTTCACACTGGGGGCTTGTGGGTTTGCTTGCTGCTTTTTCTCACATTCCATTTGTGAATTCCTTTACATAACCAATGATTGCATGGTTCTCCTTTTGTAAACTTTCTCTTGATATATTGCTCACTGCATAAATCTCAAGTGGTGCGTCATGAATGCCATTTATGTCTGATATCGGTAAAATAAACAGTGACTCTCAGAGCTGCCTCCTCCAGGGAGTCGAACAGTGAGTGAATGTCAGTACATGCTTAGTGTTTGTTTGAAAAACCTGGTCACTATCCGTGAAAGTCATGGGGACTTCTTAGCGCTTTAAATACAAACATTAGCATTGTGTCGGGTTTCTTTTAGAGCGAGAAAGACAGATTGGGAGAGAAATTAATGAAGAAAGAAAGGAGGTGTCAGGTGGAGTGTATGGGATCTCACAGGCTTTTCAAGCCTGACCAGTGAGACTATAAAAAGACTGAGACTTCCCAGAGGACAAGCACTCCCTGACGTATCAACATCCGTTTGCCTAATCTCTGACCTCCATCACAATCACTCCTCCTCTCTTCCTTTTTTCCCTCTCCTCCGTCTCCTTGTACCTGCAGCCAAGAGACAAGCAGATGTCAGCTAGAGAGCCTGAGCACAACAGCTTCTGAGTCCACTGAGAGGCATGCAGAAGAACCTTCCAGTGATATTATGACATGGCAAAATATCAGGGTTAATTATTTGTATGAGTCTGATGCCTTGGCAGCTTCTTAAAGCATTAGAAGACTGTATACTCTGCCCTATGCGCCTTTTTCTCTGTTAAAATTCAGTCAGTGTAGCGAGGCCTCTGATGAGGGGAAACATCATCCCTAAGATGATGAGCTGAGCATGACCAGACAGGCACCATCAAGGAGCAAAGCAGGTACAAGCTCAAATTCATGACTGAACACGACCAGTGTCTTTAGCCAGAACAAGGCAAGAGAGGAAGGTTTTTCCACCACTGAGCTGTGATTTCACTTTGCTGTGCAGCTGCGTAAAGAGCTGACTGTAAAAAACAAGATGAAAAAGAAGACTGTAAAACAACTTGAAATTGTTTTATGTGTAAAAGGCTTTATTTTCTGGTTTGGAAAAGGATGGCAGCACCATAAATTAAAGATATAAAATGAAATAATAAATGAATTGATTTGGAGCTGAATCATTCTGGCAAAGTGTTTGTGAAGTCCTTGTCATTTTGAATGGAGCTGCTCAAGAGTGTACTCCATCACTGTGCACTGAGAAAAATGTGAAAAAAGTGATGAAAAGTGGCTTTCTCCAGAAGAATTTGGATAGTAAAAGTGAAATTGTGGATTAAATACACTTCAGTTTCAGAGAAGAAAAGAAGAGAAAAGCAGCTGAATATAAAAGAAAAACATCTGCAGAGGCAAATCATTTATTTATATTAGATCTTGCAGAAACATACAAACTATCTGAATGAGAGAAGTACAAAAAAATTGCCAAAAAATGTTAGAGAGAAGTTGGAATATTGCTTTCATGATGCTGCCGCTGAAATGACACAAAGGTTTTACCTGCTGCAACAATGCAATAAGCATTTATTTTCATAAAACAGCTGACTCTCAAAGTGGTTCACTTTGGATATTTACTTAACTATAAACTGTGACTCCTTATATCTACTCTACAGTTTTTATCCTTCACAACATAAACGGCATATTGCTGCCTTGTCTGTCAGGCGTACACTCGCCTAAAGTGAGGTTTCCTCCCTGTCAATCATTTGATAAAAAGTAGCTTCAATGGTGTCCATGGAGATTTTTTAAGTGGTTGTATCTATGACAAGCAGATAAACCATTTTCCACCCACAGTTTATTGGAAACCGGGGTACTTTCGATAAAATATGACACTTTAAGGTGCACTTAAGTTATTAAAGAATCTTTTTTTTCCAGAGATCCACTGTATTGTCTTCACTCCGTAGCTTTTTAGTTAGTCACAGTTATCAGCACACAGTCAAATGTGCCAAAAGTTGGGTGAACTTTCCTACAGAAGCCCCGTATTCATGTAAAATGATGTTTTGACCTATCATTAGGCCCTGCAGTGGGTATCAGGCTGTGCCATCATAAATCTACTGGGCCCTCTTAGAGGCAACACCATTCTCTATAACCCCATCCTAACATACCCTGAAGCTGCCTTTAAATTCTACACTCAGCCAAGCAAATAGCAGACACTCAGAGGCTTGACCTGGCTTTATATCTGCACTGAATCTGCTTAGAGTGACTGGCCCAATAGGCGTGAATTTGACGGCCTGCTGAGTTGTCCAACCACATCTATGTATATCTGGATGCACTAGTCGTACCAATAACCCCTGGTTAGCAACCCAGCTGGTAAGAGAAAGCTTTCCTGCATTATGTTGCTTGACCTGTCTGAATTTGTTTGTGAGTATAAGCGTCAGTCTATAGATTGATCAGATGGGCATCCTCTCAATAACTGGTGTTTGGCTGAGTCGGGCCCATGACACTGAGGAGGCTCATGAGTGTATTCCAGAGCCACCCCTTTTCTTGACCTGCACCCACAAACTGAACATGGCCCTCCTTAGCAGGTTATCATATTGGTATATTCATCACCAGCTAACACTGGCATGCTAGCTAACAACAACCTGCAAACAACTTGTCAAGCATCTTGTTATCACTGGTAGCATACTGCAAACCTACCAAGCAGCAGCCAAACAATCATTCTAAGCTACCATGTTAAGCTATCTAGCATTCTAACAGCTGTTAAGCTAACCAGCCTGTTAGTTTGTATTTATTCATAAACAGTCACAAGGTTGCAATGCCTCTTATGATTTATTGCTGTATTACATTTAATTATAATGTTTCTGTGGTATACACATTCAAATTGGGCTTTTATTTCCTCCACAAAATTGTGGCAAAATTCCCTTCCCTTTGCTATATTAGTGTTTTGGCAAAAAGTGGCTGACTACTTCATCTCGTTTCGGACCTGTTTGTGACAGTATGCTAATACGATAACAGCCTGTCGTCAGTTTCATGTGCATGTATGTCCAATAAAGCTTATTTTGGTTTATGTGGTTGTTGTACTGTATGTACCCTAAAAGAAGAGTGCATTCACTGTACATTTGGCCCCTTTTTACACCAGATATTGGTTTCTTAAATTGCAGCTTTTGAGCCAGATGATGGGCATTACCATCTGCCCTACAAATACTGATTTGTTTGCAGCTGGTTCTTAGATCCTGTACTGTACCATGTTCCTCATGATGTTAAACATGTTACATGTTAACAAAGTGTTATCTCACAGATTAACCTTACATTTTCACTGTTGACAGTGAAACAAATGAAGGACTAGATTTGTCATAAGTTGTACATTCTTTGAGGCAAAGTTCTTGGACCCTCAGCTGGGAATTTTATGAGAAAACCCACTAGTTGACCTCAGCGTTTCTCCAGAGTCCAGATAATGTGAAGAATAACCCTGATCAAGGTAGACTGGTCTGTACTTTTGACGGTGTAGCTATTTTATACTATTGTGCAAATGAAACACATGTTTTGAAACAACAGTTTTTGACTGTAGCTTCTTGGATCTACCTGCCTTCAAGTTTGACTCCTCCCCTTCCTGTTATTCTTGCACCTACTGTAAAACTCTCTATACGTGACTGGCAGCCCACAAACATCACAAGCGTGCTTCAAAAGTCAAGACTCTTGTGAATGTGGTGGCTGAAAAGACATCTGCTGTACTGCGTCTTTGCATGTCGGTATTTATTAGCTGCCTGGGATGTAGATAGTCTGGTTTGGGGATTATCTGAGGGGGTTGAGCCTTCCCACTTCTTTTTTATAAGAATGGAGGGCATAAGTGGCAACGGTGTGTATTCTTTTCCAATCATCTTACATTTAATCTGCCAAGATGTAGTTTTTATATTTGTTGCTTTTATTGTAGGCTATTGGTACATTTTGGGTCTAAGGGTAACTCAGCGATTCAAAATGAGTATCTCTGTCTCTACCTACGGTCTTTACTTAAAGCAATAAGTACACTATCTGCTCAGCACCAAACTGCAGGTTGAGTTTGCGACTAGCTGGTGAACATGACGGAACATTTAGATGGTGAAAAGAGCCAGATACTTCCCTCAGGAGTTGGTAGAGAGCACAAACAGAGCTAAAAGGAGAGTGAAAATTGTACTTAGATTCATCAAGTGGCCATGAACGACTCCATATGAATGCTAATGTTGCTGTGTGTCTGTAGGATAAATAGGCAGCCGTTTGCTAAACCGTTCACCATATCAGTACAAAAGGTGGTAATATGTCCATGTTTTGCTCACAACTTGGTCCGAGGAAAAATCTGTTATTGCAGGTTCAAAGTCCCCATCCACTAAAAAAATTTGTTTGGCTTGTTGTTACGTCACTTGGATGTGAAGGCTGTTTTCACATTCATCTGCTGAAGAGGGAAAGTTTCTTTTTTGCTCACTTTAAATCTCAGTTTAACATGTACATACAAGCAGGATTTTGTGACATTGCAGCTGGTTCATACATCAAGAATGGGCTTTTTAGTGAATCAGGAGACATTTTTTGTGTAGTAGTTGACGAACAAAATTTGAATATTAATAGATTCTGGATTTTTCTAGGTGGGATAAGGAATAGAAACTTTTATATTTTATAATGAGATTATTTATTTATTTATTTAGTTATTTTAGGGAAAATCATATTCAGAAACAAATTATTATTCAAAACTGAGTATTTTCATGTGTCCCAAAATATGCCTGGTGAGGATCTTCAAGTCAAACTGTGAAATTCATGCAATCAAGCATGGAAATGATATGATGAAATGTTTAACACAAAAAAAGTGATATTAATAGTATATCATTTATTTTTTTCTAAAGACTTCTGAACAATATATGTTTCTCAAATTGGTCTTTTTTGCTATTAATGAATACAGGTCACTTCAATATAATGTTTTGGCAGAATGTGGTGGTTAACTCCAAGTCAAATTTCTAAGGTTAAGATATAATTACCCTTTCCCTCCTCAGTGCCTAGTATTTCTTGGAGGTCAATGGGTTAAGCTGATAGGAGAAACTTGTTCTTACTGTGTCGCAAAAATATAATCAGATCCAGGGGAACTCAGTCATGAAATCTAGTGTTGCTGCTGTTAGACTGTACTGAAACCTGTCCCACAGTGGCTCTGCTCTTTAAGCCCCCACTCTGGTGACAGGGAGGCTGGACTCAAAGAGAGGAAAGTGTGTCTCTCTCAGCTCATTTGAATACGGTCACATATTTATTCTAAAAAGGGGAAGTGTTGATATTCAAACTAACAAGTTACTATCCTCGCCCAGACAAAGAGGCCTGACTCATCTCTGAGTACAAACGAAACAACGGCCCTTTACTTTTACTGGGGAGGGAAGTTGCTATGTGAAGGGCCTTTGCACTTTTCCACCAGAGTTTTTGTCATTAAGCCGACATTGCTCTGTGTTCCATTGTTACACTATAGACTGATGGAAAGATGATGAACGGAAGAGGAGATAGGAGCAATCTGTCCCTCATAAAATAAAAAAAAATCGGTGGGAGGAGAGAGCCAGATCACCACTGGACACAGCGGTCCTCATTCAGACAGGCATACAGCAGCCACAGATGCACACACACACACACTGTGAAAGAAAGAATTCACCTGGGATGCCGGATCAAGGGTGACTCCCTGTCTTCTCCTACGCTCAATGGAATTTTTTACCAGTGACTTTCAGCTTGTTGTTTTGATTTTCAGGTCTGCAACTTTACTGTATTGGTTCGCTCTCATAGTGTTATAAGTGAAGAAGCTCTAAAAAATCCTCTGTACACTACCTGCACAGCACCAAACAGCAGGCAAAGTTAGCAACCACCAGGCAAACGTAAATTTTCCCATTCAAATTTAGCCCAAATTTTATTTGTTTGTTATTTTACTATAGCACCCCCTAGTGGCGACACTGCATGAAACGCTGTAGTTTTATTCGCTGTCTCAGTCGGTACAATTAGCCAATCATGGAAAAATGATGCATGATATCTCAAATCAAACGTGGGCAGTGTTCAGGGTCATCCAAGCATGGTGAAGCTTAGTTGAGAAATGTAGGGAGTCAATAGTATGCCTGACAAAAAATTCAAAATGGCAAAAAGAAAGTTAATGATGCCAGTGGGCCTATATCAGTCGCGTCAGCATCTTCCACTGAATCAAAAGACACCAGCTTTTTATCCGATGCCTTACGGTTGCTGATTTATTAGCCAAAATATTTCGCAATATTTGTTAGCTCACTTCTCACCACATGATGGCGCTATCACTACCATTTTTGAGCATGTGAAGTTTCAGTCTTGTAGCCTTTATAGTTTTTGAGATATCCATCATGTTTCATGTTTAATCATGTTTCATTTATTCCCATAGAGAACCATTCAAAAAAAGTCATTAAAAAAAAATCATATAAAAACAACCATTACAGATATCTGCACCAAACGTAATAGCACCTACCTTCTTAACATGCTTAACATTTTTGCTTTGGAACTTTGTTTGTAGCTGCAAGTGTGTAGGATTAGTAGTGCGCCAAAAAACAGATGGAAAAAAAATAGAAAAATAATGATTTGGTTAACTAGTTATGTTTTGGTTTTCTGATTTTTTGGCTTTGGTTTACTGTTTTGGTTCTAACTGCTGTTTTCTACAAGAAAATTCATAAAAACCCCTATGCACCAACACCAGTTGACAAAGACAAAGTTAGCAACAATCTGTTGAACATAGTGGAGCATTTAGCTGCATTTAGTAGCTTTGTGAATGTCAGTTGAAGCTAATATTATGAACACAGTTAACCAGGCAGAAGGAGAAGTTGACTTTCTCTTTCTTAAACCTTGTTTTTCACTAAAGTGGAGAAATGAGACTTGATGAGTCTTTCACTCCAATGAATACCAGTTGCAGGGTGGCACATGCAGAGACAAAGTGGAGAGCAAACCAACCGAAACTCTTTTTATCCCCCTTCAAAGAATCTGTTGTGAAAATATTGTTAACAGCTCACTCCCATTGTCCTCATTCATTTGGATGTTACATTATTGCCTTGTGCATTATCTGCTCCTCTCTGTGCCCCCACCACCCACCACCCCTCCATCGCACAGTCTGTTTCCCAGGTCACTGTTTGGTAATTGGAGCTGTCTGACAGTAAGTGACAGCCTCCGTTGTTGTTGTGCTCTGTCTGATGTGATGTGGAGGAGCGTGTTCATTGGTAATTTACATAAAAACCCTTGGGGGAATGAACGACCCAGCACTTGATCCTCCTTAATGGCCCAGTCTGTCTTTGCTGATCATCAGTGTGGAGAAATGATTAGAGGAGGCGGGGGACCCACACTGCAGAACTGGCTTTTAAGAAACAGTTATTATTGCTTGAAGGGGTGTAATTCTTAAACAATCACTTCTTTAAATTGTAGTAAAATTGCAATTTTTTTTGTTTTGTTTTTGTTGTTTGTCTTACATCCACAAACAGTCTCAACAATATTCCTGATACAGGAAAAACGACAATGTGAATGTGTTCATTACTGCTCTGTCTGGATATTTATACTGGCAGACATAATGTCATGTCAAAGCCCAAAACCTCTGAAACCTCTGCACTTGTTGACAGCTTTTCATACTGGAGTTAATTGGTGTAGATGACCTGTCAAACCAGCAGGCTCTGGCTGATGCTGAGGAGCTCAGGAGCAGATAAAAGGAGCCCTCAGAGGTTAATCATCACTTCTGTTAATAGCATTAACTGGGCTGGAGCCTAAGACAAGCTAGGAGAGCGAATCCTGAATGTAAAATTCAGTCCATCACCTGTATAGGGGGATAGCCCCAACATTGATCATGCAGCTTTGTGTTTCCTTTGCCTGAGGACAGTTCAACATTTTGTATTTGTGAACCGCTGTCTCCAGCGGTCCATTTGTCTTGCTGTTGATTTACAGCGCTACCGTTCTGAGAAGGAATCCAAAAAGGTAAGGTGAAAAGGTGACTGGAAGATTTCACAGGGATACAGTATGGATAAATATGGTTCTGGTTCAGATTGACTCAAAATGAAGTGCATTTCATCTTAATATACTTTGTATGCACAAAGTCATTATCCCATTTGTCATTACGGGGGTCAGTCCAAAACTGTACCTCTTTGTGACATAAGAAAATTAGATTCTTTGGTGTAAATGAGCAGCTTCTGCTTTTCATTAGAAGCTGCTCAGATTCATAGGTACGGATTAAACAGTTGACCAGTTCTGTGATGTCTTAAGTACTCAGCACATGTTTCAATGAAGGTGATTTGGATGTCAAAGACATGATAGATTTCATATGAAGATAAACCAAGACAAAGTAGTCAATTAGCAGGTTCAGTACAATGAACGTCTGCACTTTTGATCCTTTAAAAAAAATAGGACAAAGCATAATTGGTCTGTCAATAAATGTGATAGTGTTTCCTTTTCTTTTTTTTCAGTCTGCAGTTGACTGAAATATTTTCCTCCAAAATGATGTATCTCTTTTTCTCTTTTTCTTAACTGAAAAGAATGCAGCATCTATATTGACTTACCACACAGTCTTTTAAGGTTTTGCTTCAGAGACCAATGATTTGATTGTGGGCTGACTGGTTGTGGGTTGAGCCCCGAGGCACAGATACAGGAATTATGACTCGGCGATGTAGGTGTCAGTCCCTTTGCTTTAGGTCAAAGAAACTAAAATGTTGCCAAAAAATTACAATAAATTGGGTATAAAAAAAGAATGTGCAAATTTATATTGTTATTATAAATATCTGTCATTCTATAGCTGCTTTAAGTATTGTCTTTTGATTATTTATTTAGTCTGACAGTCAAAAACTGAGAAATATTCAATGAAGAATGATATCAAACACAGATTAAGCAAAATCACACATTTGAAAAGATGTTGCTTGAATATGTATTGCTTTTTTTGTGATAAATGATTAAATTACAGTAATTATCAATATTGTCATCAGCTACATTTTAGTTGATTGGTTATTTGATAGTCACCAATGTCTTTCAGCACCAGATGGGACAAACAAGTGATCTCTTATAATAACGCTGATGGTAAGTCATGAGCATAGTTTCCATCTGGTCCTCTCCTTCCAGGATCTCATCTGTTCATGGTTTTGTCCATCCAGCAGACGCCTGCACTGGGCTGCCTATTAAACACACATCGTCAGTGACTTGGGCAATTGCCTCATATGTAGCATTGGATTCCATTATAGACGGACTGATTGACATGATGAGCCCTGTCATCGCATGGTGACTCATCCTGCCCAAAAATGATTGAGTGGCAAACAGTTTGACTGCTTGGATGTGGTGATGATGGCAATGTGTGTGTGTGCGTGTGTGTGTGTGTGTGTGTGTGTGTGTGTGTGTGTGTGTGTGTGTGTGTGTGTGTAACCTGTCTAGCCTATTCTGAATGAAAGTGTTGGCTTTGAGGGGAATGGACAATGAATAGTGACAAGTGTAGAAAGTGGGCCGTCAAAGGTTGTCCCGTTTAATCATGTCAAAAAAAAAAAATCAACAGTTATCAAGACTGATAGAGTAGCTCTGATTAATTCAAATGGTTTATTTCAGCAATGTTGGAGGGAGCAAGAATGACAGTCAAACTAATGAAAGACTCACTTAAACAACCAAAATAGTTCTATTAAAATCACTGATGATAATATAAACTTTAAGTTGACTGTTCTGTACTGTAACTACACTGGGTTCCTTCAAAACACCAACTGGTACCACAAAAAGACATGGACATAAGGGCAGACTTATTCTTTTTTTGTCTTATTTATTTATTAGTCTCCAATAACTTAGTTAGATAGAGGGATGATATCCAGAATACCTTTTGCAGTGTCAGTTAAAGCAATACTATGTAACTTTTGAAGGAAGAAAGAACACATTCATGGTCTTATAAATGAAAAGCTGAACTTACAAGACATAAAAATGCACCCTTGTTCTATTAAACACACTCAGGGGTTTTGCTGCCACAGGCTTACTTGGTGTGGTATGGCTAGTAGCTTTTAATGGCTAATGTTAGCTAATATTATAAAACTTGTGTAAATGATATTACTGAGCCGCTTTTTCAACTTAATGAGTCTTCTCTGCTTATGCTACTGTTATACTCTATTTTAGCATTTTACAATTATCTCGTTATTGCACATTGTCGCCACTGTTCATCCAAAGTAGTATGGGCTCACTTCAAAGATGAAACCTGGGAATCGCTTCAACATTTTAATTTTGCGTTGGATCGGCACGCTTTTGCTCAGCCATCACATAATGTCAGACCTTGTACAAAACTAAACTTAAATAATACATTTTAAAGTGAAAAATGTTTTCTTTCCATTGATTATCATGGTTAGTAGGAAGTGAAAGTATTCCAGTAGGAACAATATGATGTGTTTATAGACTAATGAAATTTTAAAATCTACTGCCTCAGGGAAGAATTTGCATGGAAAAACAAGATCTTTATTAAGCACATATGAATGTATTGGAACTCAAATAAAAATATAAAATCAGCTAAGAGGTTAGAAAAACTAACTAAATGGGACATCATTCATACACATTTAAAGTCTGTTTACAGGTGCTGGGGAGTACTACTGCATATGTGAAAAAGTTGTATAAAGCCTTTTGTGGCTCCAGAGGGAGCTGTGTAAAGTCTGTTAAATTGCCTCGAGGGATGTCACTTGAGACAGTGTTTGTTGGGTCTGAAGACTACAAGTTTGAAAATGAAAATAAATCTGAGGTTGTGGAGTTAGAAAGAAGAGATCTTACCAGACCTCTGTAGCCCACTCCTGAGCTCCTCTGCAGGCTAGCCACTTAAGGCTAAATTAGCCGCCACTAGCATAACATACCTAAATCTCCCACTAAACTGTAGGCAGTTGAGTGGAACTGTGGGTAAGGTAGGCAGCAAGTTTTGTCAAGGAAGATAAATGTGTGGAATAAAAACAGACAGAATCTCCAATTCTCCACACAAAGTGCACTGACCAATGAGCTTGGTTCGAACAGGAAGCACCAACCCTGACAGGGAACCAATCTTAAAGGGGAACTTTGGGCTCATTGACCCATAATGGTGGAAAACCACCCACAAAAGAAAATAGAAAAGTTAAAAGGACTAACTCTGTATTTACTATGTAAAAGACTGAACTCTTCAAAAATGATGTCACTGCAAGCAATGAGACAACTTGCCTCATTAAGTGTAATTAAAGGTGTTAAATCACATCGAAATCTTTCACATCAAAAATCGTTGCTGCTGTGCTACATGAAGATAATTAAAGCAACTCCTTAGCTGCATAAACTCCCTCCACTGCCTTCCACAGAATACTGATGGTCACAAGGTCAGACTTTGGGAAACATGTTTGATTTTTTTACATTAAAGGACAGAGGGTAGGGACTATTTTTCCAGCTTCATGCATAGCAGATAGTACAAACAGGTTAATGTTCCATATACCCATCAATCCATCCATTTTGAATAGTCTAATTACATATATATTTTCTGTATATATTGATGCTTGAAAAGGTACTTATTGCCTAAGGTGTGTACTTCTATTTCAAACATTATTCGAGAGTTGTATTTTAAATATTAAGTTGGTAATAAGATAAATAAAAGCAGACAGTTCTCCCCTGATATAAAACAATTCCCTTCTTTTCCTGGGGCTGACAGGCTGTGTGGTATCGTGCTGCACCAGACTGTGAAATGATGACTTTCTAACAGATGTACAGACCCCCCCGAATGGGGAAGAGGTGAAGGAGAAAGGGGAAAAGGCGGCTCTCAAGGCGGCTGGGCGGGGTTGACTTGCCACTTGGGCTTCCTGTCAAGTTCAGCTGCTCCAGACTGTTTTTTGACTCACATCCCATCTCATTGATTCAAAGTCAATGGCAGCAGCAGCTGTTTGTCGCCAACACTCCGGTCTTTTGTATAGGCAGCAACAAGACGTCAGATGTACCCAAGCTCCGAGGAAAAAAATCAGAGGTGGCTGTTTTTCAGAGCCAAATTCAAAACATGTTTTTTATATCAAATATAAAAACCTGAATTCAGGTTCAGGTGCCCACAGAATGGCATGTCTTGTCTTAGATGGAGGTACAGTAGGTTAATGATCCATCACATGCAAGGTGGAGGGAAATGTTCTTTTTTTAAGCTTGGGAGGCCATAGCTCATTTCCCTCATGCAAATGAAAGCTTCAAGTGAAAGGGGAAGGCAAATGCTATTGGAAGGCTAACAGTGCTGTGTGGAAAATCTTGTGTGACTGGCATTGAGACCGGCACAGTCCCCCAGTGTGTGCCACTGAAGGGAAAGAGGGAGCAAGCCAGAGAGGGGGGTCGGGGTGGGGATTTCCTTTTCATAAGAGCTTTGGCATCGATGGGGTTCTCTCGAAAATTTATGTCAGCATGCTGGCTGATGCAAAGGATTTAGCTCATGCAGATAGACAGTCACACACTCAATTTTAAAGAGAACTTCAAGCCATAAATCAATACCGCTGATGACTAACGATTATCTCACTGACTGTGCGTGTGAGTGGGCAGCGAGCTGAATAAGTGGAACCTGTGATTGTAGCCCGAGTGTCTGCTGGGGATCTGTGGATAGCTGTTGTGAGGTTTGGTTTTTAAAATAGAAATCTTTGGATCGGAACATTGACGGAGAGGCAAAGACAGAACCTCCAAAGCAAGTGAGAGGTCACTTGTAGGCACTTAGCATCCAAGAACTTCATGTAGCCAGCTACCATCCTCCAGACAGCAGATCTGGAAGTTACGTAAGCTCCAAATATAAATACACGTTTTTTCACTGTGAGAGAGGAGGCCAGCTGTGAGCGAGGACAGAATTGGAGCACCTTGTTCCTTTTATACTTTGTGCCCAACGAGGTCCCAGTCCAGTGCCTGTGATCTCCAACAGTAGACCCATTTCACCATCTGTATACTGTGGGGAGATTGTGCTGCAGTAACCTTACACTCAGGATAAAGTGATGGAAGGGAAATCTGGAACACCGGTCTGCCTACTTGCGTGTAGTTTGCTGATTCTTTCCCAGTTGACGATGAATGGACAAATTCATTAATCCCTCTAAAGAGGCTTTACATTTATGAGATGTAAAGCATTGTAAACAGTAATGTTCTGTTAATAAACAATACAGGCTAATAATAGATAGAGGTAGGCTAGACTTTTATCTTTCATGTAACCACAAGGGTGAGTATACAGTCCCACAAAAAGCCAAGCTGGACAAAACAATGTGAGGTATCATTCAAAAGTTTCAACCAATAGGATATCAGTTAGAGGGAGAAAGTAAGTTTGATTTGATAGCAGGCACAGAAGGGAAGGGTTGTTCACAAATGTGTGCTGTTTTTATTGGTTTAGGTCACTCCTACTGTACATGTCGCACGAGGTCACCTTTAATGTTTTCCAGGAAGTGACAGTTTTCCAGGAAGTTCAAGTCCCATGGGGTCTTAGTAAATGATATACAAATGAATGTTTTTGTGTATACTGAGATTATTCTTGCACTTCTCTCTGATGCTATGAGGGATCAATTTTGCCAGAATTTGAGCTACTGGGGTGCTTACAGTTAAAGGGAAAGAGCATTTCGATGTGCTGCGGCTGCAATAGTATGTATTTCTGGTTGAAACATATTATTGGAATGAGACAATGTGGGTGTGTTTGTCTACGATAAACAAGGGAAGTGACATTGTGCATAAATGATCTGTCTTAAATTAAAAATGATCATTTCCGTCAACAGGGCCTCGGGGTCAGACTAACAGGAGGAGTGGAGAGAGGATTGTTCAACTGTGACGTCTCTGTTTATTAAAACGCATGTTGCTAAAGAAAAAACATGATCCCCCGAGCATTTTTGGTGCTGTTTTTAACAATTAATTTGAGTACCAGGAGTTGAATTTGGAAGTATGAAATATGAATGAAATATTTTTTTCAAGTGTTGAAAAGTAATTAAGTAATCAAGTTCAATACTTAAGTACAATTTTGAGTATTTCTACTTCTACTCCACTACGTTCCAGAGGGAAGTACTCAACTTTCTCTACTTTATACTGCACTACATTTATCTGACAGCTGTAGTTACTGGGTATTGTACTTTTCAGATTAAGATTTAACATCAGAACCATTTTTTTCTAGCACATCTAGTTGGGGTCCTTTGTTATGTTCCACCAAGGAGACATTTCCCCGCAAAAGGTCTCTCATGGTTTCATTTATATAAAATCCCCCCGAAAAAAGCAATGACCAAAGAAAAATGACAAAAATGACTATAAATTCAATCAAGTGATTTTGTTTTTACTTCTTTCCTCTCACATGAATCATATCATGACCCCTCAAATTTATCTTTTGAACATTTGGAGGGGTTCAACCCCAAGGCTGGAGAACACTGGACTAAACTACTGAACTATATATAAAGTATTTAAAATTAACTGAACATGGGCCAGCTACCACAGAAAAAATGCTACCTTTGCAATGATGCACTAATATCAATAATCAAATTATATAATGTATGATAATATATCAGTCACAGGGGCCATTTTACTACATTATTTGTACATTTTCTTTAATACTTTAAGTGCACTTTGCTGATAATGCTGTAGTTATACTTAGCGTATGTAAACTTTTAAATTCAGGACTTTTAATTGTAATGGGAATATTCACATATTGTTGTATTAGCACTTTTACTTCAGTAAAGGATCTAAGTGCTAGCTGTACATACTCTATGTGGATATACCTATAGTTAACAATCGCTTCCTGGGCTTTGATGTATATTTTATGTGGTGAATTTATATGGTGTTGAAAGTCATGTTTTATTCTATTGGAGGACAATTAACCTTAAGTGTCCTCCAGCTGTACTGTCCTGGGGTCAACCCCTGCGTTGGTAAAACAACTGAAGCATTGGTATGCGAGCCTTGGTTCTGAGGATTCTCAGCTTTTTTCTCCATACCAGGACAGTCAAGAATGGACTTGAGAAATTGTTCTTTCCAAGCCTCCTTGAGAGAACAGGATTGCAAGGACAAGGAACACAGCTGTCAGAGTGTTAGACACTCTGTTTAGCTGCTGTTGAGCGGCCCAAAATGCCCATTTCACCAGTGACAGTACAACACCACCATCACATTTTATTGTGCTTGTATTGCATCTACCTTACTGTATTATAGCGCATATTTTACTGCTTTTATTTCTTATGTATCCCTGTTTGTTAATATGTATTTTCCTGTTTTAAAAGTGCTGTATCATGTAAATATATATAACAAAACCATTTGACCACTTGACTGCTTACATGTTATTTACATGTGTTTTGATACCCCAGGTCTGTGTGAGCTAAACTCAAAACTACAAAACAGAAGAGAAACTCACCCTTCATCCTACTTTCTCTGATCAGTACAACTAGCACTGACTACAAGCCTCCTCTCCACAAATGTCTGTGCCCCCTTTCCAGTCAGCTGCTGCTTGTATAAAATATGCAGAAATACAGCAATTACTCTATGTTGCTGATTTCTTCCCTTTGTCTTCTTTCAGTACATAAATACACCAGTTATTTGAAATAATAACACTTAACTCAGATTGTCCTGTCTGCTCTCATTCTTGCAGTAACTTCCGTGATATCAGGGGAAATTTCATAGATATGGACTCATGGTAATGTTTAGATCTGACAAATAAACTTTGGGTAAACACTAAACAGCTGCAGTAAATTCACTGGCTGCACAAGTCTTTCTAATTCCTGACGGTGTCCAGATGGTGTCACCCCCTCATATCTTAAGCCTGTGCTGTCCAACTGGCTCCAGTCTTCACACAGATCTTCACCAGATCCCTGGAGCTGTATGAAGTCCCCTCTGACTTCTAATGCTCCACCATCATCCCAGTCCCCAAGAAATCCTCCCTCACAGGACTGAATGACTACAGGCCTGACACTCTGATGTCTTTGGTCACGAGGTCCTTTGAACGACTGGTGTTTTCGTGCTTCAAGAACGTCACAGGACACCTGCTGGACCACCTGCAGTTTGGCTACCGGATAAACAGGTCAGTGGATGATGCAGTCAGCATGGGAGTGCATTGCATTCCCAGGAACATATGCAAGGATCCTGTTTGTGGACTTCAGCTCAGCATTCAACACCATCATTCCAGAAATCCTCTCCCCCAAACTCTCCCAGCTAATTGTATCCCCAGCCATCTGTCAGTGGATCACCAGCTTCCTGACAGACAGGGAACAGCAGGTGAGGCTGGGGGATGTCACTTCTGGCATACGGACAGTCAGCACTGGGACCCCCCAGGGATGTGTCCTCTCCCCACTACCCTTCTCCCTCTGTACCAATGATTGCACGTCCAAGGACCCAGCTGTTAAACTCCTGACGTTTGCAGACGGCACAGCGGCCATCGGACTCACCAAACGATGCAACAAGTCTGCATGTCGGCGAGAGGTTGAACGGCTGGTGCTCTTTTGCAGCCAGAAACAGTGGACCTCAGTAGACAGACCCCTCAGATTGAAACTTGGATGCAGTAATCCGCAACTTAAAAAGAATGTGGGCCAAGAGTGTAAAGTGTATGTGTGTGTGTGTGTGTGTGTGTGTGTGGGGGGGGGGGGGGCACAACTTTCAACGCCCTTGGTCGGACCACACCTATCTTCAAACTCGGCCTTCATTTTGATCTCAACTACATACCTGTAAAGTTTTGTGACTGTATCTTTCCTGGTTGTGACGCTATCGAGGTGCCAAATCTGTCCACATGCTTGAGAAGTCACAAGTGGCTGGAACCGAATTCCTTGCGTGTGTTAACATACTTGGCCAATAAATCTGATTCTGATTCTATCTTAGGCACATTTCAGTGTATATAAATTATTCTCAAAGTAAAAACAACCTAGACACATACTGACACAGCTAGTAGTTAGAGCTGCTCGCATCTCTTGAGCATAAGAATTTAACGGCTGAGGGCAATTTATTTAGGAACATTCTGTGAAATGTGAAAGAACTGCATACATTCAAAAATACACATATTTTAAGTGATTATATTTCATCTGCAGAAAAAGTAATTCCTTGCTGACTCTACAAGAAACCAAAAATTACAAGCCTTGTTTTCTTCTTTTTGTCAGTTGTGAGGACAGCCTCACAGTGGAAAGTAGCCTGGAGGGGAGAGTTGCTGTCCTAGTCAGCCTTATTTTTGTCTGACTTGCATCTGACTAGTTTCAGAGCAAAAGTAAAACTGGCTCAATTGACTAGATTAATATTTGCACACGTGGCCCCAGGGCTTCCTTGGGGACTGACAATGTACAGTACATGCCACCAGCGCTGTAAAACTCTGCAGTGGTGTCGCATAAACAGCAGTAGTCTAGGTGCTGAGGGCCTGAAAACCACTTTCACGCTGTCCTTGAGCAAGGCACTTCGTCGCCTTTCAGCTCCAGGGGCGCTGATGTGCCGCTGGCTGTGATGAAATGTACAAGCAACAATTTCCCTGTGAAGCGCAATAAACACGACAGCACTAACTCTGATCTGTACTAACCTCCTCTGTAACAAACACGAGGACCGACAGAGCGCATCCTGTTTCAGAGGAAGATGTTTGAAGTGTTTGCATGCGGCAGCTGGACCCTCCGCTCAGGTACGCGCAGCCAATGGGAGTGAAGGAGGGAGTGCTCAACAGCCAGGAGGCGGTCCGCCCCGGCACAGATACAGCACACCTTCAGATGGAGATGAAGTAGCAGCGGCAGTCGATCAAAAGAGGAACAACAACGTCTGTATCGCGGATCCGGAGGTTTTCTTCAGTGGGAACAGGTGACAGAGCAAGCCGACCAAGCCTCAGCCGCCCCAACGTCCATCGGCGGAAATTACTGCCGTTTCACCCCCTCCGATTGCCACAATACATGCATTTCGATACTACATGCATTTCAATCTGATCATCTAAGGCCGGTCCATCAAGATGGAAAATGCGCACACTAAATCGGCGACCGAAGTTTTAGACAACTTCGGTGTGAACGAAAACACTGGGTTGACTCTGGAACAGGTCAAAGTCAATTTGGAGAGATATGGACCGAACGGTGAGTAGTTTTTACGCATGATCTCTTTCCTTTCAGCTCATAGATGGCGCGTCTCACAGCCAACGTCGATTCATTGGCCGGGAAATACAAGTGGCCTACTGCTGTCATGTTTCAGGCTGTTCGTGCGCGTAAAAAATATTCCCTCTGGCGCACAGCCAGTGGAAATGTAAGTGGCCCATTCACTGATTCACATGCCTGTGTTGAAATCCCTCAGCGCACATCGCACTGCTAACGCAGAGAGAGGCATCTGGGGAGGGAAGATATCAACGCAAATGAACTCTGATCGATGGGAAAAAAATTCATTCCGAGCGACCGCTGAGGTCACCTCATGTCAGGTCCGGCTCGAAAGTCTGTCAGGTGTAGTTCACAAAGAAGGCTGTATGCTTATGGAGAAAGAACCTGCAGCCCTCCCTGACCAAGTATTAACACAGTGTGTGCTGCTGCTGCCGTGTGCGTGCGTGCGTGCGTGTGTGTGTGTGTGAGAAGACAAGACATCCCTTGCTATGGATGCATGCATGCAGGGATCAGGAAGTGCAGGGCAGGCAGGCTCTGGCTACTGGAGTGGAAGACGATGAGGTGTTGGGGATAATGAATCAGAAAATCTCGAACAACCTGTTTTCACTTTCAATAGTTGTTCTCCACATGGCTTATACTTTCCAGTTCAAATTTCAAGAGCACCGAGGGAGGTGGATATGCAAAGTCATTTAAAATAGACTAATTTAAAGTGATAAGGATCACAAGGACACTAACTTTTGCTGTCAAAACAGTAACAGTGCAAGTAAAATTGCTGTTTATCAGGTGTCTTTCAGGTGAAAATATAGTTTCTGTCGATGCGGATCATGCAGCAGCTCTCACACATGTGGGGCCCCCTGAAGTCTTCATCATCTTTTACACGCAGCTGGTGTTTGATGAGTATTTTCAAGTGGAGCCCGGACCTGACATCACCACACCTTTCCCTCCTGGCCTGTCATTTGCATGTGTGGCCAAGCTGTGGAGTAGAGCGGCACATTGTGCCAGTCTAACAGTAGCCCTTTTGTTGCAGCCAGCCACTCTACCCAGGGGCTTGTGATGACTTCATGGAAAAAAAGCAACGTCTTGCCACAGATAACATCTCTTTCGCTTTTAGCTGTGAGCTTCCTGTCTCATGCGAGCGTTTTAAAGATCAATGGAGGGAGGGAATACCCTTTTTCCCTTTTGGGGCTGACTGCATAGAGGTTATCCACTCTAGCTGCTCCTCACAATCCAAAAAAAGGGAAAACAGCATTAAATTGGTGTGGGTTTCTTCACTATCTTAGTTCATGTCATCAGAGTGATGTACAGCTGCTAAACGGTTCCTTCCCCCTCTGCACACAAACCGCAGGCTTTGTAGTTGACTGCAAGGACTCTGTGTGAGCCTAGGTGCTTGTTCCAGGGAGTGTCTGCTCAAAGCTGTTAGCGGGTGGTACTGTTACTTCGCTCCCACTGGCATGGATGTAATGTGTTTTCCTCTGCGTAATGGTTAGCAGGATCTGATTATCAGAAGGATCAGTAAGCTAAATCAAAATGTCCAAAAACAAACTCTGTGCATCCGCGCATATCGTCAGTGTTTATCTGAGTTTGGACGTGAGAGGGTGAACGGGAGATGGAAAAAAAAAAAAGAAAATTACATGATCTTCTGTCAATTTACCATCAACGCACTGCTTCAAGTGTCTGCAGGAGGAGGCACCGATATGCAGGGAGGACAATGGAACATGTTTGACTCACACATAACACTCCTCCGTGGGACCAGAGGGGTTTGATTTGCCTCTGGATCTCTGGAGTTGATGAGGGAAATTAACCACTGCTGGTTTCCAGAAACATCTGAGGACTGTCTGTTAGCTGTTAGCTTCCCCCTCAACCCCACAATTAATACATGACGAGAGTGTGTCCTGCCTCATTACTTCTGTAGATAACTTGGTACATAAAAATGTGGTGGGACCACTTTGAGGGTCTGTGTTTTGGCCTAGTTATGGGATTTTTTTCTCCTTTATCATAGGTGGCAACATTCATTCAAACGTATAGCTACACTATCCCCCTAATTTGTCTTTCATGGCAGTGGCTCAAGTATAGATTGCATAGGTTATTGCGTTTTACGATGTTATAGGAAAGCACGTAAAATATTGTTTTTCAGTGCCACACTGTAAGTCAAGACAGACAAGTTGTGTCTAGGCTTCTAAGCTTTACGTCGGCACACTAATGTGCCATGACAGAGAAACCCCACTGACCAGCCTCAGAGTTTCGGATCCCTTTCTGAAATGTTGGAAAATTAGCTGGGCTGCCACATCTGGACAGTCTTTTCTCCAAAGTCCATGCTGCAGAAAGATGGAGGCTGATCTTTTATTCGCACCTTCCATTTATGGTCCCCTAGCAGCTCTGTTATTTGCAACTTCATTCACAAACACACACACTGCAGGAATCTTGCTAAGTACCGTTGAGAACTACACGCACCGGAATTTACAAGACAGTTCATCACTTTCATGGTGAAATAGTTGATTCTGATGTAGTAGAGGAAGTCACAGGTCTCTCTCTCTCTCTCTCTCTCTCAGACACACAGACAGACACACACTCGCTCTGTGTGTGTGGGTGCGTAAAGAATGTTTGTGCTGTTACAGCTTGCGGTCCTGACTGTATTCCCGTGCCCTCACAACCCCGATTTCAAAGGCACAGTGTGTTAATTTTTAGAAAGTGTCAGTAAAAGGGCAGATTGTCCCTACAAGCAATCAACTTTTTCACAGGAGCTGACACGCCATGGAAGAAGGCGGAGTTAATCTATTGATTCCTTTCCTAACATTTTGGAGAATTTTGTGCTTTAATCTGACAAAACACCACATCAAAGCCGATGTTCCTTCGCCTTTACAATATTAAAGTATAGTTGAATTTGCGAGGCATAATCAAATTATCTTCAATAAAAGACTCTTTAAATTACTTTGCAAAGATGAAGAGCCTTAAAATTAGTCTAGGTTGTAAAAATGTCACTCAACACTCCCTGCGGGAGAGCAGTACAATTGCGCAACATATTCAGGTAAAACAACCTAGCAATACATGTCATTGCAACATCATGTTACAGGGTAAAATATTAGAGACATATGTTGACTTACTGCCAGAATATGGTAGAAAAGCTTTCAGCAGTGTCAACAACAATATTTCCAACTGCCGCTGATGGCAATAAAGACACACCTAACAGCCTTTTCACCTGTTAGTACACTCTGGCATGAAGCAATTTCAATTCTTGTCATTGATCCAATTATTAGATGTGTGAGCCTGTTTTCCAAAGGTGGAAATGCAGTAGCCATCCGGCACCGAAAATATGTTTTGTTCTCTGTCACTGATGCAGTCCCAAGGGGATCTGACATTGCTGTTAATGATCAATAAGTGATACCATCCTTGGTAAATAATGCAATGCCATTGCACTTTCTTCAGTCTGGTTTCTGCCACCTACAATAATTACAACTTCCTCTAGTGGGATCTCACTCAGGGTTGTTTCTCTTCCTGTTCTGCAACTCAACATAAAAGCGGCCTGACTTACTCGCTCCTGAGTTTGAAATACAAGAGGCGTTTCCTGCTCCTCCTCCTTCACACCAACACACTGTGATGGCACGTTGCAGTACACTCCTCAACCGGGGGTTGTTGGCTTCCACTTTACTGTCACTTCTCTTCTGAACACTGTCCAGTTGAGAGTTAAATTGTGGTATACGTGGGCCGGGAGTGGAGGGTCAAGTTGTAGAAAATTCATTTGAGTCACAGAGTCCGCTGTGATCCTCTTCTAGCCTGTCACTTGTCTTGCCTTCTTCTCACCCACATCTGCATCTGTCAGTCATCATCATGCCCTTATGATAAGATGATGTTGAGTCACCGGAGCCTAACGCACCGCCGCTGCCGTCTGCAGCCTCGATATTCTGCTACAGCACAGTCCGGTCCACTGTTGGGATGTGTAATCAAAGGTGTTTGTGTGTCAGGGAGTGGGCTGTGTGTACACAGAGCATTTGATTTACAGTCTGTGTCTTCCTTCAGCATATACAGTTCATCTAAAGACAATCAGATAGAGATGAGCTGTTTGTAAAATAACTTGTGTTAATTATTAGTGTCTGGAAAAATAAGTAAATACTAGAAACGTCATGTGCTTGGATAAGATGGATAAACCTGTCCCACTTCACTGGGACAGGTTTAGCTGAAAGAAAACAAGAAGCAATGAAAAGAACACAGTGTCAAAACAGAACAAGTTTCATGTCATTTCCTGTTACTTAATTTATTATTTCATATTTTTCAGACATCTTGCTGGTATCCTGCTCAGTACTTTTTGTTCAGTTTAAACAAATACAGAATTTGCCACACTTTAAGATAATTTTTTTTCTTTTCAACACTAATGACCAATTAAATCTCTGGTTATGAGATCGTTCACAGGCAAAGAGACTTTTAAAATGCTGTATTTATTTCTAAGAACTCCACCCTGCAGAAAGTTTATAAAATAAAAAACAGAGTAATTGCACTTTTTAAGATAAGATGGCGAAATACAACATATCGAGCTTCCAGGGATTGAAAGGATAAGGCTCAGGATATTTTGTATTTTGTTACTGTCAACAAATCCCAATAAAAGATCAAAATGAAAAATGTGTTAGTCTGACTCTTAAAACTGTCCTGTACTGTCCCTACACCATCTGTGGCACTCATCCCCAAACCCATCGGTTCGAAAACAGCTGGTACTGTGGTTTTTAGTAAATTTCACTCAAACAAGAGTAATGGTACATTTATTGGGGACTGTTTTCAGTTGTGGATTTGGTGCACTTATGAGTATTTACATTAGCAGCGCAATGAATGTGGAATCGACTCTAAATAAACTACAGTACGTAGGTTCGTCCTGATAACGGAACATGTCACCTAGTGCAACAGTGTGGCTCCATGATGTGTTTTTAGTGGTTTTTGGACAACAATGGAGCTCGATAGCACAGGCCTCAGGCTCAGGCTTTGGCTACATAGGCAATTCTTGTTAGTAGGGTCAATTCATTGTTGGTTTTGGTCTTTTCATGGGATTTGTTGAATAAGATAGAATATCTCCAGACCTATACTTCAGTATCAGTTTGGCATATCATAGAAGAATGTTATTTTATCTTGGTACGCTAAAAGTTTGTTTTGAAAGTTACACCCTTTTTTACAGTGACATATATTTTTAATCTTTTCAAAACATTTCCAATGCTTGAAATCTTCACTAGTTTGATTGGCCTCCATTGCTTCAGGGCTCAGATCAGTGAAGTTGTACTGTAGCAGGCATTTGATTGGAGAGAAGTGTCGCTCTGGTCTCTAAACCTAGAATAAACCCTATAAATAGCATGATGTCAACAGGGATATTTCAGTCTGCCGTTTGGGGGATTGCAGACTATTTTTCACAACATTCAGCTTCTCCGTTTGGCTCCTGGGTGGCTGGGTGCCATCCTAGCCTCTTGAGATGTTCAAAAAATGGTTCTTTGCAAAGCTGTGACCTTAAAGAGGAAGCTTCGAGCCCTGACAAGATATCAGCTCTGTGCTAATCACCTCAAGCATGTCCTGCTCGGTTGACAGGCCCTTTTCCTTTTCCTCTTTATTACTCAAACAATATTGTGGTGTAAAGTGTGGCGCCTATTTGGTGTGTTTCAAAATGTTTATTTAAACCTGAATCTGATGTGCAACAAGGAGTATACGGTATGTGTGCAGTTAGAGACCGGATATATGTACAGTCAATGTATAAACACAAATGTCTTATCTTTAGTAATCATCAACAGCTTCACTCTATCACGGCTCATGTGATCTGTGGTTCGCAAATGTTTTTGGCGAATGAAATTTCCTAACCAGAGCTGTATTTATTGATTACAATATGAAGTACTTAAGAACAAGCTTTTTACTAAGATGCTTGTGTAGTACTAGAAGTACTTAAGAACAAGCTTTTTACTAAGATGCTTGTGTAGTACTATTTGTGATAATAGTAAAAATACCCGGGTAAAACATAGAGAGTGATGCTGCAGTTTAATTTCAGGATACTCTATGGTGTGCAACGTCCCAAGGAAAAATCCAGTCTCTTTTTCCCTGACCACAGCTGGATGATGTCAGAAACAGTCCAACCAATGGGCAGCTGCAGCAGCCATTGAGCTGAATCTCTTGCCTTTTGCTGACTTAATTGGCTAGAAAAGATCAAATCTCCCCTTTGATACAAATTCTCCTTTTCTGACACGATAGTCTTTCGGAGATCAGCCTCACAAAAGGAATTATCTCAGTGCAGCTTTGACAGTTGGTGGTATTTCCTCTCTGTGTCTCCAGCACGAAGAGAAGTACAGGTTCATAAGTTAATCAAACACAGAAGCTAAAATAATTTTAATTGTGTTGAGCAGGACATCTCATTCCTCTGTACTAGTGTCTTTTTCCTCCTGTGCATGATGATGATATAATTTGTCTGTGTACACACATTCATGTTCCCGTCAGGATGAATTGTGATAACTTTGGTTGTCCCTTTACATCCAGCTCCACCATCAGGTTAAAATCCCCATTTGCCCAATACTTATTTTTATGACCAAATGCCTGCTAGACTAATGACATTCTCATCATCCTCAGTTGTACTTTGTGTGTTGTGCTAATGAGCGAATGCTAGCATGGTAACTCACCAAACTAAGATGATGATCATAATTAACATTATACAGTGCCTCCTAAACATCAGCATGTTAGCATTGTCATTTTGAGCATGTTAGCATGCTGACATTAGCATTTAGCTCAAAGCGCCATTGTACCGAAGTACAACCTCACAGAGTTGCTAGCATGGCTGTTGTTTTGTTTTATACATGTGTTTGAATACAGCAGCTTTATGAGAGGCGTCTGGGCTGATAATAACTGAAGAGTAGCTGCATGTCTGGGCTCCGTGTCCTCATTTCATGATTCTGCAGAGGAGTGATTAGTGACTTGGTACCACTTTCTCCTCTGCTCCTGTTCTCATCCTCAGGGTGGCTTTCCCAAAGGTTGGCGGGACGCCTAAAGATAGCTCCTGACACTCACCCGCTTGACACAGTTGTGTATGATTTCCTCAGAGAAGGGAAGCCCTCTATAAATGTCAATGCAGGAAACATTGACTTTTTCAGACTGCAGTTGTCTTTTCTGCAGTTACCTGTGATGCCCTCTGTGGGTCAGAGATAATAAGGTTAGGGAAGAGAATGGGATACATTTATAATTGACATTCGATATGGCTAATGCATTCAGGCCTTTTCCAGGGGGAGACTACATTAGGAGAGTGAGCAGATATAGGAACCTATAGTAGACTATGTCATTAGGGGTTACCATCATGGTATTTATAGGCCTGTTTCTCATTGTCATGGTTAGTGGATAAAGCAGGATCCTGGAGCTGGAGCCACTTTCTGAAGCAGCACAGCTGTACCTCCATGCACCCGTTCTTCACATGCCTCCCTGATCACACTTAACCATCTGGCAGCTAGCTGTTTATTTGGAGATGTGTCTGCTTTCCTGCATGCTATCACTCATGGTAACTGTGTATTAGCAGCCTACAGAGGCCAGAAAATGAGCTTGTTCCCATCAGAATGTGTGGGGTTTTTGATGCTGGCAGTCAGAGCATGCTGTATCGAGGCCCTACTGATTGCATAACAGTTATTCTTGGTAAATTTTGACAGACCCTGGCACATTACCATGTGAAACACTTGTTTTCAAGGAGCCTTCGTGATTCAAGTTGTCATGGTAACTGCTGAATCTTTCTCATGTGTGTAGTTTACACAAGACAGCCTGAACTTTAGCTTGTTAATACTGCATAACCACACTCAGATGTGATGTTTACTGGGGGTCCTAAAAATCTGGGCTGTAATTTGTTAATGGACGCAGTCAGACTAGACAGGGAAGAGGAGCTTGCAGTGAAAGCTTCTTTATCAGAACACAGTAGGTGGTGCAGATAGATACATGGCCCGTTTCCTGCTTTGCTTCCTGACTCTCTGGACAGAGAAACCAGCTCCCTGCTGTTGTTGGCAACCGTCTCCAGGAAGTGTCTCCCCTCTGCTCGGTGCTGCTCGCTTTTCTGCTGCGTGTAAACAAGCTCTTTTATTCATTGTCTGGGCCGGGAGGGCGGAGGGGAGGAGGTGTGGAGGTGCTGTGGGGACACAGGAGGAGAGAGAGAGGGAGAGAGGGAGAAAGAGAGAGAGAGAGAGAGAATGTAAGAGAGAGAGAGAGAGAGAGAGAGAGAATGTAAGAGAGAGAGAGAGAGAGAGAGAGAATGTAAGAGAGAGAGAGAGAGAGAGAGAGAATGTAAGAGAGAGAGAGAGAGAGAGAGGTGAAGTCAGTATTCAGGAATGTGCCTGGGCAAGCCTCGGGTTGACACAGCCCAGATGACTGTGAGGGAATCCTTGGCACAGGGAAGCAGGGGAACCCCACTCAGGACCTCTAGCCCTTTCCCTCCCTCCTTTGCTTTCTCACTCTCTTTCCCCTTTCGTCTGTCTTGTCCTTTCAGTAAGTCTGTCTTTGTCTCCTGCCCTCAAGCTGCAGCCTGCCATAAAACATTATACAACCAGGGAGGCACTCTAATGGGGAAACAGGTTTATGTCAGACTGGTGGAGCATGGAAAACAGCAGAACCCACTTCTCCACATTTCTGCTGCTGCTGGCAGAGTGCAGCCAAAAGTCCCCCGTGAGTTCAACTGTGTCCAGCCTGAACTCTGAAAACCCTCCAGACAGCAGGTTTATTCACAATGACTCATCAGATTTTTTTCTGTACACAGGCTGAGGATGGTCATTCATGGAGCTGAGAGATGACCTCTGCACATGGGTCAGTCCTTACAGGAAGGTTGTTTTCTAATAGATTATGCAGAAAAATTATAAGATTTAGCAGGTCATGTGCAGATTTGACTGTAGGCATTATCAAGTCAAAGTTATGGGCTTTAATGCCTATCAAAGAGCTTATGTGTTCTTTAATAACATGTTTGTACAGCAACAATCTGTTTCACCAGCCCTGGTTTTATTACAAACCAAATTAAGAAAGTTGTTCCACTTGAAATGATCAAAAATTTTCATCTCTTCGGGCAAAAAATTCCCGTATGCTTTCGCTGTCTCTTGACCACTGAAGAACACATTTGACTCCAGAAGTTACAACGTGAAATATTTTCTCTTTCTGCCAGTGCCATGCGAAAGTGAGTGCCTGCAAGGTTTTTGTTTTTGGAAGGAGGTTGTGAGCTCACGTCACGGGGTTTCCTCTTTCCAGCCCCTCTCTCCACAGGGTCACATTTCATACTCATGTAGCGAGGTCTGGTCAAAACATGCAGGACACGAGGTTTCCACTGCTCAAAGAACACTGCTATCATTTAGGGTTACAGCCCACTGCCTCCTTAATATAGCTGCTTCTCTCCGAACATTTTGTAATGCACGCTGTAATTCAAGTTTTCTAATTACTTTATACTGCATCTAATAAGAATTTCTTACAAGACACAGGTTAACGAGTAATAGTATCTTGTAGAGGCATTATTCTGTGGTGTCAAGATGTATGAAAACCCACTTTTCCGGAAAGAAATCATGACAAAACACAAAGACTTTGATGACCGACAAACGCACAAAATTGAGCGGAAGATAAGCCAGTCAGATGTAAGTTACCATCACTCATTGAGTTCTTCAGATATGACGGATATTGTTTGTTACATTGGACCATTGGTCATTGCTTTGCATTGGACTTGATGAGGAACTGACAAACGCAGTGACTAAGCACACCTCTGTCTCATTATGGCGACACTAATCAACAGTACTTGTCAATTGGAATGTTTTTAGAATATGACTGATGTGTTTTCTACTCGCACCAGTGACTCATTTGTGTGGTGGGTGTTGTGTTCTTGTAATCAAATCAGAGCGGTTGAGGCTTGGCTTCTCTCAAAACGCAAAAAATGCATGCAGCTTTTCTTTGTAATTGATTGAAGAAAAATAACAAGAGGATGTAAACAAAACGAGCAATGTGTTTTTATTCTTGGGTTTTTTTTCCTCTGGAGCTTTCACACATACTGATGCAAAAAAAAAAAAAAAAAAAAGTGCAGGAAGCAGTGGTGGTCGTTTCTTTAAAAATGACATTTAATGGACCAAATGCTTAGGTGAGAAAATAATGTACATGTGCGCACCTAAAAAGGTGCATGTGTATAGAAAATAGAATTTGTTTTACAAAGAAATATGAATTGATGTAAAAACAAAAAACATAACTGAGGCTAGTTTATGACAACTGAGATATTAATTTCCACTTCATCGTAGATACATTGAGTCCTTTCTTACTGATTTGAAATCATTTGTGGGCAGACATTTAACATTTAACATTTACAAGAGCAGAAGATGAACGGTCATACAATACCAACAGCCTTGGTTACGTTATGAAGCTGTTTGTTATAATATCTGTATAAAACAATGAGTCATTGCACAGCTGAGGTGATTCTGGAGGCCTGAAGTGACATTAAAGGTATCGTATGTGGAATTTAAAACATCCTGAGTCAAGAATCCATAAAGGATCATATATCTCATGTCATATCTTGGAGTTAGACAGGTAGTTATCTTACCTTTCAGTAACAGTATGACTGCAGACAATAATTATCAACTTGAGAAACAACAAGGTTGCTGTGCTGCCGTCCTGCATGCAGCATTTAATCATCATATCTAAGCAGAATGATTCTGCAGAGCAATTTGTACATTTACGCGCATCTCAAAGTCAGGCTGATATAATCATATGTAATAACTGCTCTTTGACCCTCCCCTCCAACCCCCCACCCCCACCCTCTTCTCTCTCTCTCTCTCTCTCTCTCCGGCCCTGCCAATTCGATTCCTTTACAACTGGCGTGGTGTGACATCCACAGAGCTCCCGGCTGAAGAAGGTAAATATTGATTTTTCCAGCAAGCTGAAATCCTCCTCCCTTTATTGCCTGATTAACTATCTTGAGCCCGGATCTTTTTTTTTCTGTAGACTATGGGGTAAATTTTGGGAGTGTACACGGCTGCAGCTTTCCACCCATAGACACACACTATTACTCCCGTGTAAATACAGTGATTGTCTTTCTTCTCGTTTATGAATACTAGAAAGCTTATGTCGATACATAATAAAGATCCTTTCCACCCTTAAGTATAAAGGCATACTTTTATTCCTATACACTGGAAGACTGGAAAACTTAAAATCAAGTGAGATGGATAAGGGTGTGTGACAGTTATTTGTCTATGCATATTTCAGGCAAGTCCCTGTGGGAGCTGGTGATGGAGCAGTTTGAAGACCTCCTGGTCAGAATCCTGCTGCTAGCTGCCTGTGTCTCCTTTGTAAGTACAACCCAGCTGATTAAAATGCCAGTGGCTGTCATTGTATTTGTTCTCGATCTTGATTATCAAATGTACCCTTACGGGATTTGATACTAAAATTGGACAATGGCCAGGAAATTGCCACCAAATAAACTGCTCCATTAGCTTTAGTCAGCGTTATTCCCTTGTTCAAGGCTGTTCAAGCTAGTTTGCGGTCCCTTTTTCATGTGGAAACTTTTGTACTACAGGCTTTTCCATCCAGTGTTGATATGGTTTCAGTGAGAGGAACAGGCAGAGCACTTCAGCTGAATTGGAAACAAAACTATCAGTCAAAACTCCCTCTACTTCAGTGCCTCAAACTGGGACCCCGGTTGCCGTCCGAGGGTGGTGAAGGTCTAAGAGGGGTGGAGTGGGGGAATCCTGACTGCATAATATATCTTTTCCATCTATTACAGCATGTCCCTGGTGTCTCGGGATGGAATTGCTGTTGCTATTTCTGAAAGCAGGAAAATTGCTCTAAAAATGTATATGACACAATGCATCCTCCCTAAATGTTCCCTGTGTGAGTGAGAGGCTCAGAGTGCAGGCATGGGCTGTAACTGCAGGGCTTTGGAGCGTGGGCTCACTTTGCCTCATGTAAATCAGGGCGACCTTACTTTAAAAAGGTTGTTTATAGTGGAACGCAGCCCCTGTTCCACTGCCGCACAGACCCTAATGCTTTACAATGTCGTCGCTGCATGGAGAGGTTTCAGCTCAGTAACTGAAGAAAGGTTTCTTGTGACCTGATCTGACTTGAAATCAAACATCTCTCTAACTCCAGAGTAGCTTGTTTTAGTCACACAAATCTCAGAGTTTGTCTGTTGATGAATATATTCCTACAGACCTCTATAACATTTTATAGTAGTTGTGTGTGCGTGTGCGTGAGCGTGTGCGTGTGTGTAACAAATTTACAGCAAAAAGTGGGCAAAACTAATTCATAGCTAATTCAGCGAGCTCCATCCTTGATTGTGCCTCATTTTATCAAACCAATTTGTTATTTCTGTTTATAGCTTATCTATTTTTATTTTGCCAAAGCTATAACCTGACAGTCGACTCTCTGGTAAGGTTTAATAGAGCAGAGCCACGCAGAAAGCCACACTAGCCACCTGAAACAATCAGTGCACTTCCTCCCTTTGCGTTTGGGGAAGAAAGAGGGCTGATCTTTCATTTGTTTTTCCACTACATGGAGTTGAGTCAATGTTGGGGAGTTAAAGAGAGTACAGGAAGGGAGTTAAAAAGTCAAGGGACAGTCGAATTGTATTTCAAGCTTCCTTTGTTTACAATATGCTTTTCAATAGGTGACCTTATGATCAATTTGATATGAGTAAAATGTGTTTTGTTTTTGTTTTTTTCAATTTTGCTGATCACTGTGCAATGTTTCAAAACTCTGGAGACATTCAGATATAATGGGCCATCTGTCGGCATGTGTCTCAGTGTTCGGTTATTCATGTGGGGTGTGAAGATTGCAGTGCTTAAAGCTGTAAGGAGAGGTTTATTTTGGTTTTGAGGCCTCGATTTCCAAACCCACCGTTGAATTTGATCTTAACTTTGTTTCAGATTACAGAAGGCAAGCAATTCATTCCACCCGATTCCCTCAATAATTTTTAAAACCAAAAAGAAATCCCACTCATCTCTCCGTTTGAACAACGTGAAAGTAGGAGTTAGGTAGTCGGACTGCTCTCTGATTGTGTGCTGATTATGTGAAGTGTCTTTTGAACCGTCCTGACTGAGCGTCCTGACTTTGTTGCCCTTCAATCTCAGCTCAGCCAGAAGGGAGATTTACCGTCCCAAATGATGGGGAATGATGAGCTATCGACCAGCCTCGGGCTGGGGTGACTTCCGCACCGGTGCTCAATCCTCTGCAGAGAATATACTCTTTGATCATCATTTATCATTGGATCAAGATCTTCAAAACAAAGATCCACTTTATCTCCTCTGTGTTGCAGTTGGGAACTTTTCCTGTTACGATTTCCTAAAGATGTGCTTTGTTGCTTATTATAACAGCTACCATAGTTACTGCTATCTGTGACACCTTTGCATATTACATCTAGCTATAGAGAATGATTTCATAGTATATTTGTAGTCTCTGTGGAGACGTTATTTGAGTCAGTCCATTTAATTTAAAAAAGTGATATGTTTTAACATTCATTTCTATTTTTATTGCAGGCCTGTTATGTATGCTAGTTCAACTTGACACCCTCATACTTTGGCAGTGCGTAGCCTTTTTGAGGCATGGATTTAAAGCAGCTATAATCAGAATTTAAAAAAATTTTTTTTTTTTTTTTAAATTAAATATAGATCACGTGACTACTTGAAACTGAAAGGGGTCAGTCATGGCAACAAAGTCACAAAGAATTATGACCCATCTCTGCAGTTTCCCTCCGTTCTACAGAAATTTATAGCGTCTTTCAGCTCATTGTTTTAATTTTCTGGCCTGCAACTTTTCTGTTTTGATCCACCCTTACTGCTCTCATCAACATTGCTTTTGGTTGAACATAGTGGAGCATTTGGCTCATTTGGCTCAAGAGACAGACATTTTTGTGGCGAGAAAAAAACGGAGCTACAAAAGCAGAGTGAAAATTGGACTTACATTCATCAGGTGGCCAGAAACAGGACGCCAAATGAAATCCTTATGTTGTTCTGTGTTAACTGCATAGCAATGTCAAAGGTCCTTTTCTGAAGTTATTTAAATCTGAAGGGATAGTCAACTGGAAAGTTATTAAATATTTTGTAGACATTCCAAAAGCTTGTTTCTCCCTCGCAGGTAAAAGAGCATTTGTTTTCATTAAAACACAAATCATTCGCACTATATTAGATGTTGACTGCCCTGTCATTCAAACCACTCACATCATGCTCGGGTACACACTCATCCTAAAGACACTGCACCACAAAAAGAAGTAGAACCATCCAAGAGCTTTTGCGTACTGGTACTAATCTGTCCTACAAAATATGAACCTTCGAAAACTGGGCTTCGCAGTGTTTTAAATAAGCCCAGTTCATTCAGTGTAACCCCGACAATTTTATTTCCCCAATGATCTAATTTTCTGCAGGATTTAATATATTTCTATTGCTCTTGTCATTTTAGGCATCGTCTTGCTGCTCTAGTCAGCCCAACGTTTAGCGTTCCTTTCATTACTTTTGTTTGTGTGTGTGTGTGTGTGTGTGTGTGTGTGTGTGTGTGTGTGTGTGTGTGTGTGTGTGTTGTTTTTTTTTGTTTTGTTTGTTTTTTTTTCTTTTTTTTCATTTATTTGTTAAAATTTTTGACCAGTCTACTGAATGGATAGAGAAATGCATATTGGAATACTTACTGTTGCATTATTTGATTATATTTGATTTGATTTTTATTATATTTTTGAATGCCCCACAGACACTGTTGGGGGGGAAAAGCAAAAGCTTTTCCTGCTGGATGTAAGAAATGTTAGCTTTGCTTGTGTTTTCACTGTGCTCTTGCAGTTTTTTCCAGCCTGAAATGTTTGCAGCCACTGACAGTATTTACTGCAGAGGACAAGCCCTTGACTCTGGTCACTTCTTGGCCTTTCTGTTTCGAGTGCTAGAGTTGTGAATAGAGCAGGCTGTGATTTGATCTCTTCTGACTTCAACCACACTTGATCACCAACCAGAGGTAGTTCTGCAGTTGCCGGGGGTACGTAGAAAGATTGCAGAGTAGCTCAACTAATTCGAAAATAGAAATTACGATATCTACACATTGAATCGGCTTAAACACCTCAACACTGTGTGTTGCAATTAAGGGTGCCTGAAAAAGTTAGCAAGTGAACAGGGAGGTCTGAACCTCTAAAAAGTTATCTAGAAGTAATGGATGAAAAATGAAAATCGATAACTAATAGTAATGAAGAAACAGTTGAAATAGTAACCTAAAGTAAGCTTTTGGTTTCAAGCATGGTGGAAATAATAAGCTCAAAGTAATGAATGAACAGCTGAAATAGTTAGCTTAAAGTAATGTATAAGCAGTTCAGATAGGTAAAAGTAATATCCAGCCTCTGCCATTCCAAGTTGTAGAGTGTGAAGGTAAACTTAACCACATTGAACTAAACAGTGAGACAGTTCAATTTAATGAAAAAAATTATTGTAACAATATCCGGTTTTAGATAACATCCAGTTTAAGATAAATTAAAATTTCCTTGAATTCTTCTGACAGGGCTTTGGGGCCCCATCAGACAAAAAAGGTTGGGAACCTCGGCTATAGCAACACGCACTTACTGGAACTGAGCAGCCTCTGTCCAAACACCACTTCAGTCTGCTTTTATTTCTCTAGATTTTCCTGCACCACCATTCAGACATTTTTCCTCCCATTTTTCCTCCCTACCTTAAGGAGTTGAAGTATAATATGTCTGTCTGCTAAGGTTATGTCTATTGTATCTTCATATAGGTGTTGGCTTTGTTTGAGGAGGGAGAGGAGACAACCACCGCCTTTGTTGAGCCTGTTGTTATTCTTCTTATCCTCATTGCCAATGCTGTTATTGGAGTCTGGCAGGTGAGATACACGCTTCTGTGTCTCTGTGTAAAGTGTGTATGCATATGTGTAATGTTGGTGTTCTCATGGTTAGGAGGGCTAACAATGGCTGAGGAGACGGCGCCAAAAAAGAAATTATCCAGTCCCCCAGCTGTTGCAGGACTCAACTATAATGAAACTGACACCATATGTTCACATCTGTATGTCCAAGTAGCACAATGCAGTCAGATGAGGCTGTTGACAGTAGAACAGTCGAGTCTGTGCCTCAGGTCAAACATAAACAAACCACGCAGCTCATACAAAATGCCCTTTTGATTGATTTGTGTTGAAGAGGAAGCAGGGATCTTTGATGCAGGTGTTAAAAATAGAGACGTCCGTCAGCCATTGGGAATGAAGTCATGTTGCATTGCTCCGAGAATATGCCTGCTTGCTGTTAGGACACGGTGTAACAAGTGGAGTATTCTTTAAAGCATTACCAAAATTTCTATATCAATTGGTGTTTAAAAAATTCAGAAAGGATTTCATTTTCAAAAGCGACTCTTTCTCTTTTAGTGTGCTTGGCAATGCAAGCGATTGAGCGATAGATAGATAGATTTATTCTAAAACATCAATTTACCAAGAAATTTGTCCATGGCGTGACTTTCTCTTTTTCCATTTTTCGGCACATTACCCTTTACAGGAGCGCAATGCTGAGAATGCCATTGAGGCCCTGAAAGAGTATGAACCAGAGATGGGAAAGGTGTACCGCATGAACCGCAAGGCTGTCCAGAGGATCAAAGCCAGAGACATCGTCCCTGGAGACATAGTGGAGGTGGCAGGTAAACTGTGGCGGGCACCCAGCGAAACTCTTCCTGTCACTCACTGAGACTAATTTATGCTCTGTCCACCTCCAGAGGACACTGCTGTCACCTAGCTGCCTGTATGATACCACTGCCACTGACATGCACAGAAACACACACTCACACAGCCTTTGCCACACATCCATGAGTCTGGAAGCACTGTTGGAATATCTCAGCCTGGATTACATAAGAGTCTTTTCTCTGGGTGTGCAGGTGCCAGGGCTGTTACCAAGTTGTGTCTATTTGTGTGTGCGAGGTTCTGTGTAAGTGGTCACCCCTTGTATTTAAGGCCCAGTTTAATTTTCCACAGCTTTTCCCCTTCCCTTTGCTTTCCATACTCTCAGTCTCACCACCTGGACACTGCTGGATGTTTGTCAGCTCCACACTCACACGCCCCTGCGTTACATGCACACAATTCCCCTGCTGTAAACTCGCCAATATGTGGGCAGCCTGAGCTAAAAATAGTCTTGTTGTCACTCTGGTTCCAGAGCATCTATGTATGCCAGAGTTTATGTGCCAGTTCACCACACATGCAGCACCACGGAGATCCCTTCACCATCAACGTAACCAGTTTTAGGAGTGTAATTTTCGCCATTGCAAGGCTAGTGATTTGTCTCAGATGATCGCGGCAGTGAGTGGAAAAGGAGGCAGACATCTGTGAGTGTGTGAGAGATCACAGCGTTTATTCATAAGCATTCAATCAAATTCACTAAATTGTCATTGTCATAATACGTGCATGGGAAAGACGTGTGTGTGTGTGTGTGTGTGTGTGTGTGTGTGTGTGTGTGTGTGTGTGTGTGTGTGCGCGCGCTCATGTGGCAGATAGTCCTTCCTTGGAATTTGGGCTTGTTGCAGCCGGCGTCCTCAAACACAGATGTGTGTGCACACAGCAATACACAGACAAGCCCACACAGGTAGCAAGCACCAAAATGAATACACTGAACTCCCATCTACCACCACCAGTATCACCGTCACTGTCAACACCAGCAGCGTCACCATGACAACACTCCGTGCTCGGTTTGGTTCTGTTTCATTGAAGTTCACAAGCGGTTGAGGTTTAACGACACTATTACTATTGCTGGCCATCAGCAGCTGCTCGGGGATCCCTGTTGGTTGTCCCACTGGGTATTGGCAGTGGATAAAAAAACTAGGTCCCAAGGTTAACTCTTCTTCTGTTGATCAATGAGCATTTTTCCTGAAAAATAAACTGGTAAAATAAAATCTTACAAATGGACCCTAAACTGTAGTTTAGACATGGTGGGGAGTAAAGCCTCATAAGATCAGCTTATCCATCTTTTATTTTTTGACAAAATACCTTATTAGTTTGACCTAAACTCAAAAAAACAATAAATGATGTTTGGAATAATAAATGTTGTTGGTTTTGTCCACACTCTTTTCAATTTACTTCACCATCTTTCAGAAGTGCTGTATGTGGAGTAGAAGCTGAGGATATATGTTTTATAGCCAGTAGAGACTGGATTGAGATGTAAGTGTGAAACTCTGTTGCAGACGAGGCACTCATCAAAGCTGGAATCCCAGTTTAACTACAGAATGTTTTTACTGTTAAAGTTTATTTTAAGAAAAAGGTATGATAGTGGTATTATGAACCCTGCTGCATTTTTGTAAAATACACACAATATATTCTTTGCTTCATTCTGCTTGACATCATCGTGTTGCTAAGCTGTTTTACACAGGGGTAAACAGCTGAGGTAGGTACTGCACCACACGCTCCTCTCACTTAGAAAATATGTGTGTCAGGGATCTTCAAGCACACACTTCTGACTGAAATATGTAGGGATATTGTGAGAAAGAAAGCAAATTAATATTTTCCTTTCCCACGTTGTGGTCCTAGGCTTTCCTGTGCTTCAGATTAGCTGATGGTTGTTCCATGGGAACTGGATGTTTGGGGGTAAAATAAACTGTACGGAGGTCTTGGAAAGGGACACTGTTGACCACTAGTACCTTTTTGAGGAGAGAAAAGAACAAATATATTTGCCAGCCATAGTTACAACACAGTTGTGATTTGTGCCTGCAGTGGAACTTTCCTCAGTTTTTTAAGTGGAGTGACTGCAGTGGTCAGATTGTCAGGAACTCCTGTAGGGTTTACACAGGACCTGAAAGCTACACCAAGCCACTCCCAGTCATGAGTCACGGTTACCCTGCACGAGAATGAAGACCTCTTTGCCAGTATCTTATGCAAGACATTCAGATTTTGTTTTGAGTCCAGTTTTAGCAAATGGAAAAAGAGCTCTGAATGTTCAAACCAGCTGACTCCATCCTTTGTTTTAAACATGTGTTCTTGTGTTACGTTCCAATTTATTCATGAATACTGAGGTACAAAGATAATTTTAAACTTTTTTTTTTTTGCTTTTATACTCAAATCACTCATAATAATAGTCAGACAAGTTTCTGATCTTTCTAATATTTAAAAGACTGCTTATTTGAACTCAACGTGGCTTTATTAGGATTTAAATTTCTCTTCTAGCAGATGGACAGTGTCTGTGGGAGGCCGTGGCAGAGGATGAGGGTTTGATAGGGAAGCAGGAGTCTGTGGGTAGGCGTTTGAAAAGCCTCTTTGCCTGCCCTCGGCCAATCCTGCTACAGTGAACCTGTAGCCTCCAGCCACCTCCCACACACACTTCTTTTCTCCCCCTCCGCCTCTCCCACTGTTCTCTCACAACCCATGGGTGTCAGACAGACAAAGGTAGAGAAATACGGAAATGGAAGGGCAGGCTATTCAGCTACACACAGCATGGCCTCTTCATCTGGCTCTCTCGCTCTCTCTCTCTCTTTCTCTCTCTCTCTCTCACCATCTCTGTCCCGTCAGGGAAAAGATTGTGAAAAATTCCCCTCGACTCTTAGAACATTGACCAAATATCAGAAAGAGATAACGCAGCTCAGAGAGAAATGGAAAAAGATGAAGAGATGAGCATTCAGGGACTTATCAGCGTGAGGCCACTTTGAAAAGGTGAAGTGTGCTCATAAGGAAGATATACTGCCTGTTGAGTGTCTTTAGGCGCATGAGCTAGGAAAAGTAGAGAATCAACAAGATGTCCAAGCTTTTTCATGTTTTAAAGACATGGTACATTCACAGGGATTCCTTATTTTGGTTGTGATTAACATTGAGAAGCACTGATGGCTGATGACTCTGAGTTGGCACTTATGAGAAACTTATTACATGAAGTCTTTTTCCTTGTCTCATGCTGGAAAGAAACAAGTGAAGAATATTACATCTGTCTGGAGTGTTTGGAGTCTTCTCCCTCTCCTCTGCTCTGACATGATTGCCATTGACTGCATCAAATGATCCATTTTTCACAAGCAAGCTCTGACCTGCTTTTATGAAAATATTTTCATTAAATGTTCATTTTCAGGCTCTGACAAAGTGAAAGCATAACCATTTTTGATGTGATGCCTTAGATACTTAGCTCTGGATAAGAAATACGAGTTTAATATGCAGACTTCACAAGCAGACTATAAGAATGTTGGAGAAGATGAAATGCATTTTGTGGATTTAGTACAGGCTTCATCTGTAGTTTATGTGTGACCTGTATGAGGAAGTGGTGTATCGGAGGAACAGAGAGAGCAGCAGAGAGTTGCAGAGAGTGAAGAGAGAAAAAATGGGAGGAAATAATCGATGATTTTAAAACCGCAACATGACTCCATCAAGGCTGTATCGAGCCGTTGTTTACTTGCGGCTGCAGCCTGAGCCCGGGCTGAACCCACCGATGTTTCTTTGCTTAAGCATTTATTGTTTGAACACAGGCACTCGATAGGGTGTACCCAGGTGTTCACCTGCAGCTACACTTGTGGACTCCTCTGAGTGATTCAACACAAGCTGGAGATCCAACTTATTAGAAGGACAGTGTCCTCTTCACTGTCCTGTTTTCTTTATATTCTTTGTATTACATACTCTGTTAGCTCCTGTTGAATGGCCTTTTTTGCATTTTGTAGCCATGCTAGCAGCGTATCTCTCGGGATGGCAATGTTGGTCTGTCAGTTGGTTGGTCTGTCATTTCACCACTCTGACTCAGACTGTAAAAAACTATTGGATGGATTACCATGAAATTTTGTAGAGAAATTCATGCTCCCCAGAGGAGAAAGTCTAATTACTTTGGTGATCCCCTGACCTTTCCTCTATTCTAGCAAGCAGGTTGACATTTGTGGTTCAGACGGAAATATCTTGAACTGTTGGATGGACTGCGACAAAATTTGATTCAGGCTCTCTGGGTGATAAATTCTAATGAGGTTTATAATCTTCTGAGGTTTCCTCTAGCCATCATCAGCAGGTCAAAGTTTTCACTTATTCAGTAAAGTAACTTAACATCTATGAGGTGGACTGGCACAGAATTTTGTACAAACATTCGTGGTTCTCAGATGAATGTATTGTAATGGTAATCCTCTGACTTTTCCTTTGTGAAATGTCCCAACAACTATTGGATGAATTGCTGTGAAGTTTGCGACATTTAAGGTCCCCAAAGGATAAGTTGTAATATCTTGATGATCTCCTGACTTCTCAGGGCACCATCATCCACCATCATCAAGTCAAATTTCAGTTTGCCCTATAATGACATTCCTATCAGCCTCAGCTGTACTTTATGCTTAGTGCTTATTAGCAAATGTTAGCATGCTAACATGCTAAACTAAGATGAACATGGTAAACATTTTACCTGCCAAACATCAGCATCTTAGGATTCTCATTGGGAACATGGCTGTAGACTCCGAACCTTGTTAGACTTAAACAGACTTTCTTTCTTTTACTATTTTAACATTCATCTTTGATAATCCCAGCTTTTTACGTTTGTTTTGGTTTTTTTGTTAGTTGGTGACAAGGTGCCTGCTGACATCAGATTGACGTCTATAAAGTCCACCACCCTGCGAGTGGACCAGTCCATCCTCACAGGTATTTTTCATCTCTCATCAGAAACTGAACAAATCCTGCTTCAAGGCTTTCACATAATTCAGATAGAGTAGACTCCCTTTATTGAAGCTTTATTGCATTAACTTAAAAGGCCTTAGGTTATAAACATTCAGTAATTTTAATTTCTGTGATAGTAGTTTCTACCCTTTAGGCTGTGAATGCAAGTTTGTTTGGCTTGGTCACCATGGAGACATCCCATTGTTGGTCTCACCTGTCACTCTTGCAGATCTAATCGTGTACAATTATCTCATTTTCTTTTCTTAAGGGGAGTCTGTGTCCGTCATCAAACACACTGACCCTGTTCCTGACCCTAGAGCTGTCAACCAAGACAAAAAGAACATGCTGTTTTCTGTAAGCACATCCCCCTGCAGCTCACTGAGTCATTTTTATCTTCTGCCTTCATAGCAGGAATTAATGTCTTTATACACAAACCTAGAAAACAGTGACCTCCAAGTCACATCATTGAGTGTACGTTATATTACTTCTCTAATAGTCTAGAGATTGCATAAAGTGTGTATGTTTATGATTCGTTGCCCCATTTGATGGAAACTCTCTTCTCCTATTTTTTTGGCAATATGAATGATTTTATAACTGATTTGGTCAGAGAAATGAAAATCAAGTTCCTCCATTGTTCATTTCTCTGTCTCTTTTTTTTTTTTTTTTCCCTCAGGGCACCAACATTGCTGCAGGCCGTGCCATAGGTGTCGTCGTCTCTACCGGCGTGGCCACAGAGATCGGTAAGATCCGTAATCAGATGGCATCTACAGAGCAAGAGAAGACGCCGCTGCAGCAGAAGCTGGACGAGTTCGGACAGCAGCTCTCCAAGGTCATCTCCCTGATCTGCGTGGCTGTGTGGGTTATCAACATCGGCCACTTTGGAGACCCCGTCCACGGCGGCTCCTGGGTCAGAGGGGCTATCTACTACTTTAAGATCGCTGTGGCCCTGGCTGTGGCTGCCATCCCTGAGGGCCTGCCTGCTGTCATCACCACCTGCCTGGCCCTCGGCACACGACGCATGGCCAAGAAGAATGCCATTGTTCGCAGCCTGCCCTCTGTCGAGACCCTGGGCTGTACCTCTGTTATCTGTTCTGACAAGACAGGCACCCTCACCACCAACCAGATGTCTGTTTGCCGGGTAAGTGTCAGTCAGGAAACTAAAACATGCTTATTGTTTGAATGAGGATTTGACTGATGATAATATAGCTTACTGCATAGATACACAGCTGAATATGTTCCAGAGCAGAAACTAAAGGCTAATCATTTGATTTCCTTCTAATTTTCCTTCCTTCTTTCACTTCTAAAAAAGCTTCTGGGAACTCCGTCTGAAAAAGTGTTGCGGAGGTGAATTCGACAAGGGTTTGCTGTTCATTGATGCCAATATCCACAGCTCATCCATCTTTGAGATTTTTCCCCCATGTGTGTTTTTTTTTCATACAAGTAGAGCTTAAAAAAGGATGGAAAATCCTTGTTGGGTTGTAATGTTTACCTCCACTTGGCAGGTATAAGATGCTGGTGGAGTAGTACAGGCTGGCATGACCCAGCAGCACTCAGAGCATTACAGTATATCACCAGATCAGCTCACACACACACACACACAGTGAAGGTTTCCAAAATGTCACATTGCCTGAATAAACACAATACAGTGATCCATATCCTGAACTGTCCTGTAGGTTTCAGTGTATAAATGGTGTATATATAATTACCTTAGACAACCAACAGAACAATCTTATCTGTAGGTATTCATGAGTGTTCTGTAGCACACAGCCTCACCCTTTCTTTTGTGTCCGTTAGTGTGTGTGTGCGTGTGTGCGTGTGTGCGTGTGTGTGTGTGTGTGTGTGTGTGTGTGTGGCCTGCTAGTCATCTTTGCTCCAAGCACAGAGTAAATGCCAATGCTGCTGTTTGTGTTGGCGCCTGTTAAGGGCTCTAGCTCTACGCACGCACGCATGCTAGCTCACACACACACACACACACACACACACACACACACACACACACACACACACACACACACACACACACACACACACACACACACACACACACACACACACACACACACACACCTACTCTCAGTTAACACTTCTTGTCCTTACATCCTCCATCACGCCTCTCACCTCAAATAATGACCTCAGAGTTACTGGCCAGCACAAATAGGGCAGCACTAAAAGCTGTGTCCAGACAAAACTGGTATCAAGGGACAGTGATGACAGCTCATTGGGTGATTTGTTGTTGATGTTAGTTTACTGAATACTGAAAGGAGGTTCGTTACCATTGGAAAATCTGGAAAATAGAAACTAAATTTTACCACAGTGGGCAGAGACAGAGAGAGCCGATCCGAATAGATCCTGCGTTTTGGATTGGATCCAAAACGCAGACCCTAATAGAGAGAATACCAAAACCACAGCTGCACGATGCAATTTCAGTTAAGAAGCAGCTGTTGTTGAAAACAGCAGTATTTTACTAATAATGTAAGGTCATATGAGCTCATTCCAAAAATCATTTGTTTATATGCCTCAAAGACTAATTTCGAGAAATAATTTAAAATTCTCCCTCACCAACAATAAAACTATCTGTAGCCACCTTGGACAGACGATAATTATTCTGAAAACGGTCTTACTAATGTAATTCATTAGAATAATTCTTTTACATAGGTTACTCTTTTCCTCCAATGTTTTCTAGCGATGTGATGATAATGTACCACGTGACCAGAGCTAATACTGAGTATGCTTGGATCCATTTGGATCCACTTAGAATTTAGACTGATTAACACACAGACCTGAGACCTTGGGCTTTACCCAAGGTCAGGTCTAGGGTCAGGCCCCTTAAGACCTCTAGTCTAGACATAATTTCATTTTCCTCAACCTTTTGTTGATCGTATGAAGGCGGAAGAAAAGCACATTTGGGCATTGGGACGGAGCCTGGGTTGAGCATCATCCCCTCTGGCCACAAATAACAATTACAGGACAATGGTAAATGCTACAGTGTAGTTTACAAAGTGATCCAGTTTTGATATTTAATGATTGTAGTTAATGCAGAAGCTGATTGTCCTGCAGACTGAATGTAGTCCTTTGTGATTGGACACGACTTACTGTGGTCAGAGAATCCAGGAATAAAAAATACATAGACTACTATACGATCTTCTTAGTCTCCATCCCTTGATTTGTGTTGCAAAATGGAGTTTTGAGAAGGACTGCGTGCTTCCTGTGCAGCAGACACATTTGCTCTTGCGGTAGAAGTGCCCCTCCTTCCCCTTCCTCCAAGAGATGACGTGGAGTATCTGTGTGATAAATGCGTAGCTGCAGGGAGTTCCCTCTAGTAAGAAGGACACAGAGGAGTGATCTCGCCACACTTCCGAAACCCTCCCAGACAGAAAAAGAGTGAGGCAGGCTGACGTTGGTCAATATTGACCTTCTGCTTCCACCTATACTCCCTGGCTTGCTGCTCTCAGCTCTGTGGTGGGTGATAAGGAGGCACATACACACTCATGTTCTCACAGAGACAAATCTTCCTCTGCAGTTTTCTTCATCATGGTGTTTCCTTCAGATAGTAATTTTCATGGTTTCTTTAACTCGTCCCTCTCGTGTTTCTTGTATGCTTAGACCGCTGTGTCTGCTCTGTTTTTATGATTTTTGTGCATCAAGGTTTAATGTCCACATCAACGTTTGCCCAGGCTTATCCATCTGTGCTTATTCTTGGACTGGTCTCCAGCCTGTGGCCCTGATAGGGCCATGTGTCTCCCTTGCCTCGGGGGTATCCCCGTATCAGCAGGATTTCCAGGGATTCCCCTCCATATCCTGACACTGTACGTCCCTTTTCCCTTCACACACGCATGCAGAGACACACACACGTGCACACATAAAAAGGGTTACTCACCACTGACACAAGCTCAGAGGAAGGGAGTGGAAGAATACAAACTTGTGCCACGACCACTGAGTGATGTGGATCACACTGTGCCTTGTTTCCTTGGAGACCACAGCGGATCAGATAGTGAGGAAAACTGACCACGGAAGAAAGAACAACCCTATTTTATTCCCCAGGCCGTAGTTTGTTTGTGCTCTGTCATTGTAGATATGTTATAGAATCGAACCTGATGACCTTTGTGAAATTAAGAATTGAATAGAAGGGTGAGGGTATTTAAAAGATCCTTAAAGGGACAGTACGTTCCGATGTGAAATGAAAAATCATTGAACAAAAATATAGGGATTAATGGGGTAAAAAAAAGATGTAATGGTAATTTCAAGATCGCTTTTAAACATCAGTACTGTACCCAGCCCCCTTTTGCTGCTGCAGGTTTTAGCTGTGAATTATAAGGCAGAGATGGAATAAAACAATTTAAAAAAACTAAGTATGTCACCATCCTTCTGTCTAACCTAATGTGTCTCATGTGGCTTTTTCTTTCTTTCCAAGGTTTATTTATTGAGTACAAATGTAGAACAGTACAAATAAACCTCTTGCACAAGTTACTTTTTTTTTTTTTTTTTTTCCTGTCAAGCCAACCACAGGCAGCCAGCTAAGATAAGACACACACACGCATACAGCTCAAACTTGCACACACAAACACACGTTAACCCATAAAGGAAGATGATCAAAAGACTGCATATTGAAGTTACGCAAAAAGTACAGAATATGTACAACAACGTATATATGAAAGTAAAAGAATGGTGTGACTTTTTGAACTTAAAGTTATTCATATTCACACCTATTCATATTCTGGTTGATGTGGTGACACCAATGGTTAGTGGAGGTACAGCAAGTGTTTATTAATACTACAGGAAACACTTGTTAAGCAGACACTTTGTCAGAAACACAGCGGAAGAGCAGCTGGTGTGTCTATTTACAATGCAGCCAAACAAAGTCAGTTTTTTAAAAATAAATTAATTTTTCCTGATCTAATTTCATCCTGCACACAGTGTGAGTGGTACTGAGCCTGCTGTGTTCCCAAACTCAGTTTGTTTATGAGTTGATTCATCGCAAATTTAAGAATATCTAAAATGTAAGCACAATGTAAACTGACATATTAAAATGATTAAAACTAGAGATTAAGATTATTTACACGTGCGGGAATTGCGTTAAATTCGTTGCCAGTTTCAGTTGACATTAATCAATTAATCAGATTAACTAATTGCCACACAGTGAACCCTGAACCTAGCTGACGACTTTGCCCAGTTGGTAATTCAGACTTTTACTAGCAACAGTAGGAAATGCTGGGTTTGCATTATCAGAAACTTAATACATCTCTGATGGTGTGTTGGGAGAGTGAGAGGTAATCAGTGAAACTGATCGAAATGAAATAAGCGATAAAGATGTGTTATATGCATGTATTGTTTTCTAAGAATCGTCTGCTATGGTAGGCAATTTGAATCCGGTGTCAGAATGGCAGTCTCTGCCACTGACATTGAACACAACTGTAGATAGCAATAATTACTGAATGTAAATGCATTATTGATTATTGCTAATATTAAAAAAACAAAGTCGGATTTCATGAAAATTTAAGGGTTATGAATTTAAACAGATTGGCCTTTGATCTGGTGAAAGTAAAGAATTAACTTTAAATACTATTGTGCCCATATTTTCTCTCAAAACTGTATTTCTTTTCTTTTTTATATTCAACCACAAGTCACAGTTACAATTGTACAGGTAAATGACTCATATACAGCTATAACTACAAATCTTCCTCTCAGTTTTGCCACCGTTTAAGCAAAATGTCAACACAGTTTATGTCAGAAATTAAAAATGCAAAATTGCATGTTCTCACTAAAGCTATAATCTCACAGAGGCTATAATCATGATTCAGTATGACAGTTATTTATTACCGTGTTTGATCTTGTCCAAACTAGACTACAGCAGTAGGCTAAATGTAGTAACAGTGCTGCTGCAGAGAGTTGTTAAGTAACAATTACTCCATTTAAAGGCTAAAACATACCTTATAGGCTCATATGCTAGAGGGACCCCAGCTGCCCCCCATCTGAAGTCTGCCATTGATTTTGTGTTCCTTTTTTTAAATTGATGGGTGCTGTGAAGTCAGTGATGCACACAGGCACACACACACACACACACACACACACACACACACACACACACACACACACACACACACACACACACACACACACACACAGACAGACAGAAGAATTGAGAAGGTTCATAATTAGAAGATGATTAATTCTTTCTTCAATCAACTGGACTTAATTGAGTCTCAAACAGAGTTAAGATAGGCTATAAGGGTGCTTTCCCTCTGTGCCTGTCTTTACTGCTTTACTGAACCTAAGTGTCAAGTTATTAAAAAAGTAGCTAAAGGAATGCAGATCAAAGGCATTCTGTTAGCCTGCTGGGAATTTCTGTAGTTAGGTGTTTAGATGCACTGAGGGACCTTGGGCTGTGAAAAGTGGTGTGTCCCATTCTTATAAACCACCAGCCCCAGCACTCCTTCCTTGTTTTTATCGATACATTAGTATTACCAGTACATCGTGAACCGCCCTTCCTGGGGGAATTTCGGGAAGAAGATTTGCCAACAAAGCAGCCAACAAAGCAAATCCTTTGACAGCTCTGGGACTCCAGCACTTTCTCTTACTCTCTCTGATTTATGCTTTGTTTTTCCCCAGTTGACTGGAGCCTGTATGTTAGTGTGAGTGACTGATGAAGCTTTACATCAAGACGTGTGAGCAGTGCAAGTCCCGTCTTCCCGGCATGTTTGGAAACACTAAAGAATCTGGGAAAAGAGGTGACAGTGCAGCAACTGCTGCACAAATTGGTTGTCAGTGGGTGGAAAAGGCTTCAGTTGGGGGGGTTTCTTGACTCTGGATCACTCCAGATTTTCTTTGAGCCATTGGTCACAGTTTGAACTCCACTTCTCCAGTGACCATTTTCCAGTCTGCAGAGTAATTCCTGTTTACAGCCACTATTTGATTTTTTTTTTCTTTTTTTTTGATTTGATGACTTCTAACCTGTTATTTATCCGGAGCAGGTCAAGAAGCAAGGCAAGAACAATTGGTCTTCGGTAGCAGTGTAGTGCTTCTTGGTATTTACACAAGATGCTGCCTTCATTGTTTATTTGAAGTGTGTTTTGACACCATGGCTTTGTGGGGGAATTGGAAACGTATAATGCAATTGTAGTAAATCACTGCATTTCAACAGTTGGCTTATTGGGACAACCAAGGTATTATATTACCTGTATGAGCCATACCACACAAGGACATGTCCACACTCCAGAGCTGCTCATTAAGACCAGTTTTCATAGAATGAACCATTAAACCATGGTTTCCAGCTTAAAAATGAAAAATCTAATTTATTAGCAGTAAAACACACCCCTGCACTTTAAATACACTCAGGGGTTTCCTGCTACAGCCTCACTCAGTCTGGTATGACCAGTAGGTTATACTGGCTGATGTTGGCAAATATTAGATAAATATTGCTGTGCAACTGACATACTGAGACTCTTCTCTGAAATGATGCCTCTTCTCTACTACTCTCTACTATGTTTTAGCATTTACCTTCATTCCATCATTGGCCACAGTAAACGCTGTGCAAAAGTTACAGTCTCACTTTAAGTCTCTTGAAGGGACAGTTCATGTAGACGGTAAAAAAAAAAAAAAAAAAATTCCACCATATCATATAAATATATCATCTACATGTTAGTTCTGACACTTAATTGGAGCCAGAATGTACACTGAGTTGCTTATTAAGTGAAATAATTGCCCATGATTGTATAGGTGCACCACTGCACAAAATGTGAATACTCCACATATCCTTTGCCTTTTTTTAATACACATTTTTCCACATTTAAAGACCCGATATATAATTATTTTCTTCTAAATTTTGAATTTTTCCTAAATTACAGGTATTTACACATGTAGTAGATTTGATGATGAAAATCAAGCAAAAATATATTGAGTGGATCTTAACAAGGCTTGCACAAGAAATATGCTTTTGTTATTCATTAATCCACTGGAGGGTCAGGTAGGGTTGTAGAGAACAAAGGAGGAATAGTTTCTGTCAAAATAAAAATTTGCGGTATTCAGTACTGTGACTACTCCCATGATGGTTGAAACTAAATTTCAGTCCAAAGGATAGTTGGTGGGCTCACTTCAGCCTTCTCATTCACTATTGAAACTAACAAGGTTGTTTTTTTTTCCAGAGCACCATAGACAGAAAGACTGATACAGATTTCTTCTTTTGACACATCCTTACTCTGTAACAGCAATGGGCAGCCACAGCACACAGGTAACCGCAGTGCTGATAAATGAACTAACTCTACCACCTTTTCTGCCCCCCAGATGTTTATCGCCGACAAGGTGGAAGATTCAAACTGCACCCTTCATGAGTTCTCTATAACCGGTTCGACATATGCCCCCGAGGGACAAATGTGAGTATCACAGTTTAAACATGTATTACTTTTATTAGGGAAAGTCTGTCCATCTTTAATACCTCATTAAATCAAAATGATCTGTCTCTGATTTCAATTTTTGTCAACACATTTTACACTCAACTGAACTCAACTATTCTGAATTGTTATCTTCAAAACAAGATATAATATATAGAGAAGTAGTCAGGCAAACTGTGATGTGGTCTGTGGTCCAAGATGCGTTACATCACTGCTAATGATTCCCTAAAAATGTGGCCAGCTGTGCTTGTTGCTATGGCAATGTCTGTGATAACCAGGGAAATAGTTGGTAAACATTTTTCTGTTGCCGGTAATGTGTAAACTATCATGCAGAATCATAACACCCTTAAGCCTCAGCTTCATTGTATTTCAATTGAATTACACACTGTCTTGCTTGTAGTTGTTCAAGTGTAGAGTGAATTTGGGCAGATTAACTGAACAAAGGGTTTTAAACAGGGTCATTTTGATCTCCGCCATGTCAGAAGGATTTTTTTTATTTCACTAAATATGCCTTTGTGGAGGAATATAGGTAGGTGGCAAGTCATTATGTAGGAGAAGGATTTCTTCAGGTCATTGTGTATGCATGTTGTTTATTTCGCTGTTTGGTGAGTACAGCATTCTGACTCTGCATGAACCTGTCGATTTCATAACAGCAGAGTGTGGGGCATTGTGTGGGAGCTTTGTTAGCAACCGTTGCAGTCTCTACTGGGAAGGGATCCATGGTTGTCATGCAATCAGCACTGCTTGTCAGGAACACGCACGCACGCACGCACTGATACACACACACAAATACACTGTTTGCTACTAAACAGTCACTGTCTCTCCAGTCAACTTTGGAAAGTTAAACAACTGAATGTCTTCCCCTCTCATAAATATTGATGAGGTTACTTTCTCTGAGGTGTAGCGAACTGTGAAGTGTTTTTCCCTTGTGTGTCGCTTTTGTGAGTGACGTGTGTGTGTGTGTGTGTGTGTGTGTGTGTGTGTGTGTGTGTGTGTGTGTGTGTGTGTGTGTGTGTGTGTGTGTGTTTTCCTTCTAGACTGAAAGGAGACAGGCCCGTCCAGTGTGGAGACTATGATGGACTTTTGGAGTTGGCAACTGTGTGCTCTATGTGCAATGACTCTTCCCTGGACTACAATGAGGTCATTAACACACACACACACACACACACACACACACACACAGACATGCATAGAGATATAAAAAAAGGTTTATTTTGCATAGAAACGCTATCTGTGAAACATACAGAACTGTCCCGGTCAGGTTTCTTTGCAAATTTCCTCATGCATTTACAGGAGGTACACACACACACACACACACACACACACACACACACACACACACACACACACACACACACACACACACACACACACACGCACACACATATACACACACACACACGTATATAATATAGATGAGCTCATTTTACTCTGATGTACGATCTTTTTCTGTGGTTTAGATTGCTTTCTCACCTCTTTGTTATCACCATGTTATCATGGTAACCGTGCTGAGGAGAGACGCCAGGGATAAGGCACTACTCAGCTTCCATGTATCCTCGCTAGACCCACTGTTTTTGTTCTTGTAAATGGTCGTTTTGCCACCAGTTTTGTACATTTTTGAATAAAAGAGCCTGAGTGCGAGATCAAAGTGTGCTATACCAGGAGAGTGAGAGAGAGTGACAGAGGGGCAGAGCAGCCGAGTGCTGGAGAGGTGCGAGGTGTTTTATAGCTGTCTATGCTCGGTCACAGAAACAAATGATGTGTGGCACGCTATACTGCTTCATCTCAACTGCTCCACTTCTCAGCTGGCAAGGGCACACATTTAAAACCACTTTGCATGTATGACTCAAAGCTTGTGGAGGCAGAGGTAAATGACCTACAGATTTCTTAACAGCAGTTCTTGTGTCATTTTGTAGAGGATTGTTCATATTTAACAATGGATACAGTGTATGAGGTGTGTGATGCTGTTTCTCCTCAGATTTGATCTAAAATATGTCATTACAAAGGTGTCTGAAATTAATCATTTAATCACTCTTTAAAGCTTATTATATCACTTGGCTTCTATAAAATCCTTTCTAATTCACAGAAACAGTTCAGCAACATGTTTTGATGTATTTCTGTTCTGTTCATAGGCCAAAGGGGTTTATGAGAAGGTGGGTGAAGCCACAGAGACAGCTCTCACCACCTTGGTGGAGAAGATGAACGTCTTCAAGACGGAGCTATCTGGATTGAGCAAGGTGGAACGTGCTGGGGCCTGCAACTCGGTAAGCTACACGCGGATATGGTTGTGGAGTTAGAAATAGGTAAGGTTACCAGACCTCCGTAGCCTGATCCTCTGAGGCTAGAGGCTCCAGGGTACATAAGCACCTAAGTACCTGAGTTTCCAACTAAATTGCTGACGGTAAAGTTGCATTACAGGTAACGTATGTGCCAGATTTTGACAAGGAAGAAGAATGGATGGAATAAAAACAGATGATATCTCTGGTTCTTCTGCATTGATTTCATTTTTTTTTTTCAATTCTTTGATTCAATCATCAGTCTTACAATGTTATAGGAGTGCAATGCTAAATAAACACGTTGAATATTAATATATTCCTTCTGTACTTCACACAGCAGTCACGTAATCAGTGGAGTACTCTTCAATGTCCAATCATGAATTATGAATTATTATTATCTTTGGAGGTCTGTATAGTATTAATGTTCATTCATTCATTCAGCTACAGTGACAACACTGTTTGCTTCAACAGTTGGCATATGTGCTGCAGGCTTTGCACTTCTCAGCATTAACATGCCACCAAGACTGCAATTACTTCCCTCATTAAACCATACTGTACACTGCCTTGATTGTGCACTACACAGGGGGCATCATGTCGACCTAGTGTGCCCCCTCTTATACATATTTGTACGAGATGATATTTTAATCATTTTTGTGGCTCTTATCTTGAATGACCTACAATGAGTCAACAGGTTAGGTTTCAGTGTGTTACTCAAGGACTATTTAATAAAGCACAAGGTTGATGGTAGACCCATATGTTTGGCTTCAAGGTGTGATTGTTTGATTAAAAATTCCAGCTGCAGTATAAGTATATTTAAAATGTAATTTACAACCGCTGTAAAGAAGTCTGCTTTTTGCATTAGTTTTGAGTTTAGGTCAATTTTGGCAGCAGCTTATCGTAAATGAAGTCTTTGATCTCCTTTAAGAAGATGTCAGGTCTATGTGGAGTCTGACCTGTTCATGAGAGTAGTGTGCCTTAGTGTTTGAACAACCAATTAGATCACTAAGCGGATGTTGGTGTTTCCGGGCAGAGGGTCATCCACTGGGTGGGAGTCAGTCAGCTCTGGTTCTGAGCCTTCTCACTCCACCGTAGATAAAGATCATTGAAACCCCTGTTGATCTCACTTTCAGGAAGAGCAAAGCTTGTCAATGGCAAACGCTTTGGAGTCTCAGATAAAATGAGCCTCGTAGTGACAGAAGTCTCAATGTATATTTTCTGGTTTTATTTCAAACCTCTGAATAGGCCCATTGCACCTGCTCAATGGATAAAGCGGCAAATGCAGGACACGTCTTAACAATAATATGCATCTTCAGCAAATTGTAGATGAGATGACCTTAACTTTCCAAATTTTCTAATTTCTTTCCAAAGACGAAGGGGGAGAATCATTTTCCAGCATGCCATGCCAAGACAAACTCCCATCGCTCTCCCTGTTTGATAGAGAGGACATGTTTGTCACATTGCCAGATTTCAGCACATCAATCAGATGTTTAAAGTCCTCTGAGAGGCCGTGTGTACATCACAGCTGTCTGGTTGGGCAGAGAGCATTATCAGTGTTAATCTTTCATCCTTTCATGTGTACTGGGATCAGGACAAACTCTGAACTAGAGGGACACCCACTGGTAGAACAAGACTTGACACTAAATGCAGGAAACACAGAATGGAGGGAATAGGAATGATTTTAGGCTGAATTGTTTTGTTCCTATAGTAAACCTATTATGGTCTGGCTTCTCAGTAGGATTTTGCTATTGTTTTCCATATATTTCCAGTTGTTATTGCTAACTGTCCTCAGCCATGTCTACACTAACATCAAGTGCTGTTGTACAAAGATATCTGGTAGCAGCCAGACATCCAGACATGGTGGTTAAGTGCTCGCTTTAAAGTGTCACTCTTCAGCTGTCAGTAGCTCAGCCAAACCTCTCAGTCACTCACCAGTTGCCGGCCTGACAGCTGCCCACAAATGCAGACACTTAGCTCAAGCTCTGACTTTTTGTCACCCCCCTCTTGTTGTTCTTCTTCCTCTCCTCCTTATCCTTTCTTTCTTCTTCTATTACCCCCCCAACCATCAGGTGATCAGGCAGTTGATGAAGAAGGAGTTCACCCTAGAGTTCTCTCGTGATCGCAAGTCCATGTCTGTCTACTGTACCCCCGTCAATCCGGGCTCCCAGAGCAAGATGTTCATCAAGGCAGGAATGAATAATACAATCAAAAATACACAGAAAAATATGGTTTTCAATACTTCCATTTGAACTCCATTTTCACCATTGTTTGATGTCTTCTCTTATGTCAATTACAATCTGTCCCCTCAGGGCGCTCCAGAGAGTGTGATCGAGCGGTGTCAGTACCTGCGGGTGGGAACAGGGAAGGTTACACTTACCCCAGCCCTGCGTGACCAGCTTCTGTCTAAAATCAGGGACTGGGGGACAGGCAGGGACACCCTGCGCTGCCTGGCTCTGGCCACTAATGACACCCCGCCACGCAAAGAGGACATGGACTTGGAGAATTCCACCAAGTTTGCAGAGTATGAGGTAGAGGACCTTGGTAACATCTGATGTTTAGCTTAGGAATCCTGACTCACATTTTCAGGTTTAAAGGAATATCCACTTAACGAATGAAGCTTTTACACTTGGTTCTTCTCCCCTGGAACAATGCCTGCCTTGTTTTCAGCAGCAGTACAAATAGTGCATGGTAAATTCCATCACAGTGGAATTGGAGTGAGATTCTGTTGTCAGATACAGTCCTGTGCAGCCTAATCTGCCCTCTCTCTTTCTTTTTTTTCTCCATTCAGTTGGGTCTCACGTTTGTTGGCTGTGTGGGCATGCTCGACCCACCCAGGAAGGAGGTGATAGGTTCAGTGAAACTGTGCAACGAGGCAGGTATTCGTGTTATCATGATCACAGGAGACAACAAGGGCACAGCTGTTGCCATCTGCAGACGGATTGGCATCTTTGGGGAGCATGACGACGTGACAGGAAAGGCCTACACAGGCCGCGAGTTTGATGATCTCCCACTGGAGGCGCAGAGAGAAGCCGTCAAACGGGCGCGATGCTTTGCCCGTGTCGAGCCAGCTCACAAGTCTAAGATTGTCGGATACCTGCAGTCATTCGATGAGATTACTGCCATGGTGAGGAGAGGGGATGAGGCGACTTTCTAACCTCAGAGCTCTAACGACTCTTACTGGCACTGGCACCCACCCAGTTCAAGTTACATACACTTTTCTCTGCCTCCTTGAAAATTTACACATTGTATACTTTCTTTGTCACATATTTGTTTATGTCTCTAGCAAAATAGAAATGCATTTTCTCCTTCCTTCAGCTGTGCATTGTGTGAATGACTTGTCAAGGATGCATGAGAAGGGGCCAGTGAGGCATGACATATTTCAGGTCTCTGAAGCTGCTCTCTCAGACACTGCTATCTCAAGCTGTCATCCCTGGCCCGCTCTTTTGTTTCCTATCTGACACACGTCTCAGAAGAGGGGTTGATCCGAGGGGAAGAGGGGAGGGAGGGACACAAGAATATCAGTATTTGCCTGTCAGAGAGACTTTACCATTTACCCCAGTATAAAGCTGCTTCAGGCCCTGCCACAACAGATAAATATTTTGGTCTTGCTCAGCTTTAGCTTAATCCTGTCTAGATCTGAGACGATAATGAGACTTCATAATGAGATATGAGTTTGTCTTCAATCATCATTAGTTTGTTAGACTTATCACTGTTTAAAGAATAATCTTCTCAAAAAATGTAATGTGGGCTCAATATTTAAAGAGTGACAAACTCCCATTTGAAGCAAGAATAATAACAGTTTCCATTTTTTTCTGTCATATTTAAGACAACATGACACTGTTTTATGTGCAGCTAAGAAATTATTTGAGCTTTTGTACTTCTAAGAGATTTATCCAAATTTCTGATCCTTATGAATTTCCCTCTGTTCTCTGAAAGCAGTTCCTGTCTACGAAATATCCTCATGTTAATGTTGCGGCTGAAAAAAAATATTTCTGAAAGAAATTACGGGTCTTGATTCTTATATGCAAATAGAAGTTATGTTTTGTTTTGGATTTTAGGATTGTTTCCAAATAAGGAATTCCAATATATTCCGGTGTCTCAAGTTTTCTGATTCCATTAATAATAAAAGTACTGTAATTCCGTCTTGTCCCAGACAGGAGATGGTGTGAATGATGCCCCAGCACTGAAGAAAGCAGAGATAGGCATTGCTATGGGCTCTGGAACTGCAGTGGCCAAGTCAGCATCTGAGATGGTTCTGTCTGACGATAACTTCTCCACCATCGTGGCTGCCGTGGAGGAGGGCAGAGCCATCTACAACAACATGAAGCAGTTCATCAGATACCTTATCTCCTCTAATGTGGGAGAAGTTGTCTGGTGAGGAACAGAAAAAAACACCGAGATAAAGCCCCCCATACAGACTATTTTCACCTTCAGTATGACCTTCTCGGCTGACGTTTGTTTGTCTCCTCTCTGTCCATCTTCAGCATCTTCCTGACAGCCATCCTGGGTCTCCCTGAGGCTTTGATTCCAGTGCAGCTTCTGTGGGTTAATCTTGTGACCGATGGCCTGCCTGCCACTGCCCTTGGCTTTAACCCCCCAGACCTGGACATCATGGACAAACCTCCCCGCAACCCAAAGGAGCCTCTCATCTCTGGCTGGCTCTTCTTCAGATACCTGGCCATTGGAGGTAGTATTAGCTCTGACCTTAATTAAACTACTATTAATCACTGTGACTATGTCATGGTGTAGACGTTGTCAGTTGCAGATGTGCAAGCAGCAGAGGTGAAGAAAACATACTGCCAGAATGTCACAAGCTTATACAGTACATTAATGCAGGCGTCTCTTGATTGTATACTTCAACAATGATACGCCTACCTCCTCGAGAGTGTTCTTGACCTGGCTAGATGTTGTGAATTCTGCGATCATCCAGTGTTGTCAGTGTGGTCTTCCATGCCTTTTGGTGTTGCTGAGCTCACCAGTGCATTCCTTCTTTTTAAGAATGTCCCAAATTGTAGATTTGGCCACTCCTAAAGTTTCAGCCACCTGTCTGGTTTGTTTTTATATTTCAGCCTAATCATGGCCTCCTTCATTTGCATCAACACCTCTTTGGACTGCATATTGAGAGTTCCCATGAACAGCTACCAAATGCAAATTCAACACTTATCTGCTTCATTTGTCATGAAGTAATGATGGAAAATGCCACACCTGGCCATAAAAACTGGTTGGCAGTCAATTGTCCAATAACTTTTGAGCCTCTGAAAATGTGGGTCGATGTATCAAAAACGGCTGTAATTCCTAAACGGTAATGCAATATTTTGGTAAACCCCTTTGAACTGAAGATGAAAGTCTACACTTCAATCACATCGTGGCTTCATTTCAAATCCATCATGGTGGTGTACAGAGGCAATAAATTGTGTTATGGTTCAAATACTTATGGTCCTAACTGTATATGGACACTTTCAGTATCTAGAAATCATGCCAGTCCTGGAAAGCCAGAGGTTTTCTTTGGAGAAAAAACAAAAAACTGTTTCACTGTACGCCACAAGTGAAAGCCACCTGTTGGCTCCAGCTAGCTAACGTGGTACATGATATTCAAGTGAGAAATGGTAGCTTTTAGTAGTGATGCTAAGAGTGCTAACTGAGACTACATAAAGTTAGAGATGAACTGTGAGGGTATTCAAGACCATCGGTGGACAGCACAGGTTAAAAGCCCAGAAGCTTAACATTAGCATGTAAAAAGTAATGTTGGCATATACGAAATTCCTTTTTACAATCAGAATGTAGCAGACTCTAGATGTATGTCAAATATGAGCAATAACTTAACTAACTCAAACTGTTTAAAGCAGGATTTGTTAGGCATTATTTATCAGCCAGACGGGATCATGAAAAGAGAGTCTGCACACCTGTCTGTTATTTTTTTTATTCTTTAAAATATAAACATAACAACAACAGGCATCCGCCTTCCAAAGCCGTCAGTCGGTTCCTCCACCAACCGTCACCAAGTCACACACAGAAACAAAACATTAATTAAACTGATCAGCAGAGCTTTGATCATTGAGCCTGATAAACGTTTGCACTATTCATTAAAGGGACATAAACACACACTAGCAGTGTGAGATGTCTTTCCTTAAAAAAGGTGTTTCTTCGTCACCAGTTTCTGTACAAAACTCTCCACTATTTTACTCAAATCCAGGGCTCTGACCGGCTAGTGATGTCAAATAGCTAATTATGCACTCTCCTTCTTGAACATTAGATATTGAACATTTTCCACAAGTTCTGTGCGGTTTGAAGCTGGTTAAGCTCTGTTTCACTGTGATTTGTTTTCAACCCCCTGTGTGTGAATTTTTGCATGGTTGCTATTAGGAAACCCACTTATAGTACAGTATAGACACAGATTTCCCTCCTAGGACAGTAGACAGATAAGGGATCTGTCTGTCTAGGTCCAGTAATATTTGACTTCATTTTCTTTTCGGACAGCTATCTGTGTGAAAATGGGAAATGGCATCTGGTGTATACATATGTCTCTGACTGTTTTTCCTGTAGGATATGTGGGTCTTGGAACGGTGAGTGCTGCCACATGGTGGTACCTGTTTGATGAAGAAGGCCCTCAAGTGTCTTTCTATCAGCTGGTAAGTTGCTAGACATTGTTTTGCTCAGTCTGCCTTGTTTCGTTTGCTGCGGTTTGCTGTCCTCAGAGGATAGGGCTTTTATTACTCTTATATTTTGACATGCACCACCCGTGATGACTTCTTTACATGCCCTGCTGTTGGACACAGTGATGTGTGGCAATCCCAGCGGTGTACAGAAATAGAAAGAGAAGTAAGACCCAAGTGGTTTGATTGCATACAGGCTAGGAACGAGGCCAAGGTTCTGCAGCTGTTCCCTCATCAGATCTGAGCTCCATCAAACCAGGTCACAGAGGTTCTGGTGACAGACGCAGCCACAGCTACAGCCACAGACACACACATACACACACACACTCACGCTAACTCCTGTCTGTTTCTCTCTACAGAGACATTTCATGCAGTGTACTGGGGATAACCCCATGTTCAAAGAAATAGACTGTGAGGTGTTTGAATCCCGCTACCCCACAACCATGGCCCTGTCTGTGCTGGTCACTATTGAAATGTTCAACTCACTCAACAGGTCAGTCGTCTTATGTTATGATGTTGAGGTAAACACACCTTTAATGTTACGGCTGTCAGACATTAAAAAGACACTGTCATCAAACAAAACAGTGTCGTCCCTTTAAAAAAAGATTTACAAAGCCGTCTGATGGATGTCAGCATACTTTCCATGCAAGAAAAACATCACAAACATCAATTCTATTCACTGCTAAAGGACTTAATGTTACTATTTTATAATAGCCTTATTTTTAATATCCATGTTGAATGTGGCTAAGACACACATATTAAGAAATGGAATAATGCTTTTTTGAGGAGACAGAAAATAAAAGAAACAGTGGTATGAAGGGAAAAGTCCCTGTGTTTTTGCCAGGATTGCTCATCGAGTAAGTCTGTCAGTAGCTCCCTATAGAAACAAATGCTAATGTCTCATTTAGGAAAGAATCTGATAAAGGGAAGGTTAAAATAAAGGGCCGCCTGATCGATGACTGCATGACGGTTGCTAGCGGGAGGGAGACTTGTTGTGATGGTGCATTTAGTGTTGTGGAATCATTGTGATGACATTGTAATTAAATGTCAGCTCATTTCTTTAATTGTAATGTAGTTGTAATTGTACTATGGGAAAATAATGAAATCTTAATGATGTCTGTGAACTTGCCAGAATATCCTTGTTTGATCTGTGCAACAGAATGGAATAACTGTTTTGATCTATTAAAACGTCTCCCTGACAGTTTGTCTGAGAACCAGTCCCTGATCAGGATGCCTCCTTGGGTCAATATCTGGCTGCTGGGAGCCATCATCCTCTCCCTCTCCCTCCACTTCTTAATCCTCTACGTTGAGCCTCTGCCAGTGAGTACTCAAGACAGTTGGTTTTTTTTGGGAGGGGGGCTTACTGATAATAAGTTCGGGACAATCTTTTTCAACGGCAGATTCTTCTTGACAATGTTGACACAAGTGTTGATTCTAAGGGACAAAAAATGCCTTGAGAGAAAAGCATGATTGGCCCCGAAAGCTCAACTCGCCGCAACTTGAGAGAACACATGCAAATGGCGAAAACATCTTTACTAACCTGACAGCACCGTCTGCACAATGAGAAAACGCGACCGAACACAGAAAACACTCGAAGTTGCACAGAGCACAGAGTTTCGATGGCAGAATCCAAAAGTCCGGACTTCACCTCATTTGCAGACTCGCTGACTTAACAGGTGCGTTACCGAGAAGTCCATGGGTGCTGAGGGCTCTCCAAATCCACGCTTCATCTCCACAAGGGGCCTCAAGCAGACTTCAAGAGAGTCTGCTTAGGGTGCAGACTACACCAGACTTTGCTTGGAAAATGACCAATTATGATATGAAAGTGACAGTATCAAATAAATAATAATAATGATATATTTATTTTATGTGTATATGTACCACATTTATTTTTGAAGATATTTGCTTTATTTGTTTTTGTTGTATAAGTTTATTGATTTAGTAAGTTTTCATATAACATACAGAATACAAAGAGGCTGAATAATTTGGATTTGTTATAATCTGCAAAACTAGACCGGCAAATGTTGGTTTTTGTCAGTCTATTGCATGAGGATCCTCAGTTGAGGTTTTAATGTTGACATAATATTGTGTTTGGCAGCCCATGTAAAGGGAACATTTTACTGCAATTTCTGGCCAGATCTGTTCTGATCACATATCATGCATAAATTACGAATATCGGTACCGTTGAGAACCAGTCAGAAAAATACTTCGAAATGATTTACAGGAATTAGGAATTTCGGTTCATCTCCATGGAAATGCATGAGGTCGTAAAAGGTCTCGCAGCGCATTTTATCCCCTCGCAGTCTGGCACAGGGCTCAGTCCGCAAGTCGAAAAACAAGAGAAGTTTCCAGGGGTCTCTAAATGTGGCCAGTTTGTTCATCACTTTTTAGTGTCCCCTGGAAACGTATGTTGTTTTGTAACTCATTTCCACTGTGTTCTGTGCAACTTCAGCATTTCTGCATTTGCAGAGCCTTTCTGTGTTTAGTTGCAGATACAGAAACGTATTTGCACCACATCTCAGATCTCACATTTATTCACTGGCGTTTTCTCACTCTGTAGCATTTTTGTCTAAACGCCCTGCATGTGTTGTTAGGTTGGGGAAGATGCATTCTTTGTTTGCTCGTGTTTTCTCTTCTTTTTGCTTGTGTTTGTTTTTCTTACATTGCAGTGCTTCCAGGGCCACCACAGAAAAGTTTTCATTGCACACGATCTACTGTAGCTCTGTCTGCCATCTGATTCGCTCTGTCCTTCAGCTGATTTTCCAGGTGACCCCTCTGCGCTGGTCCCAGTGGATCGTGGTCTTGAAGATTTCCATCCCAGTTATCCTCCTGGATGAGGCACTGAAATATATCTCCAGGAACCATCTAGAAGGTATTTTGAGCCTTTTTGTTCCACTTTTCCAGTGAATAAACCCATAAAAAATCTGGCTTCATGAGTCTGAAATATTTAAAGCTAGTGAAGCTTAATAAAATCAGTGAATGTTTGTTTGATGTTGAAAATCAGATTTTACTAACGAGTCTCTTCTGCTCTTTTTTTCTCTCCTGCATTTCTAATTCAGCCTAAATTCTTTTTATCTCACCTTCTGTGGAAAGGTACTCTATATACTCCAACCTCTTCATGCCCTCTCTCTCCAGTAGACACTTGTAGCTGTAGAACCAATCACATTAGTTTATATGTTTCCTAAATTCTGTTTTGTTTTTTTTCCCCCTGGCAGGTGATGAGGAGAAGAAATATCGGAGGAGATGGCAGCTGAACTAAGACCTCTTCCTCAACACACTCACACAGTTAGACACATGCCTACCCTCTTCCCTTTATGAGCTAAGAACCTTTCCTCTCCCCTGTCCTCATTCCCCACTCCTGCATGTCCAATAAACCACCACTAGAAATGAGCAGGGCTTGCATGAGAATGAGTGTGCAAGAAAGAGAGCATGTGTGTTCCTGCGAGCATGGCTTTGTACGAGTGTGTGAGTAGATGAACACTGTATGTGTGTGTGTGAACAGGCAGATGCAGAGCTGTCTTTATAGTTTGCAAGAGCGAGAAACAACTGCAGATAAAAAAGATAAAATTTGCCCAGAGCTCTGCTTTTTCAAGATTTCTGCTCTTTTTTTTTTTTTTTTTTTCACTGTACAGTCTGAACATAGTGGTGCAGTAACTGGATTTGGGGAAGGAAGGAGAGGGAGGACAGGGAAATGGAGGTTGATAATTATGGGAGGGAGGGGCGGGGGTTGGGTTTTAAATCAGCACAGAGACTGAAAGAGAGATCGAGAGGTGAAGCCTGCCGTGGAGAGGAGACTGGTGTACTCACTGGCAAAAGAGGAGCATCAGCAAGAATCTGGGAGGTGAAAAGAGCCGGCTCTCAAGGCGGCATGTGTGTGTTAGCCCAGTGCAGGGAACCATTGTACCTGTGCATGTCCACAAACGCATTATCTCGAGGTACTGCCCAGGCTTCAGCCACCCACACTACTGGTAGTGAATTCCAGCCAGCTCTGCAGGAGAACGGCCTTATCAGCACAACACAATCCTGTCTCTGGCCAGTTGGTTACGGCGCTGCTCCTTCATCGCTCTTCGTCTTTGCTCAACACCACATACTTCCTCCTCTTGATCGTATTTTATGCAGAATTGCTACTCCTTTTGCCCGCCTTGCTCTCTCTCTCTCCGTCTCTCTTTCTCGCTTTCTGTTGAGGAGGCAGCTGCGGCCCCCGGGGTCGTGACGTTACCGGGCTCTTGTGTTGGGGTGTGGAGGCGTTGCTCCACCTAAAGGTGTGAATAGCTTTACGCTGCTTGGCCGCTTCCTTCAGCTCTTAATTCGAGGAGCTGGGGTCAGCTCACAGACTTGGCAAAATAAAAACAAAGAAAAGAAATAAAAATGTCAAACAGCAACCAAGCCAGCATATTAGTAGTGTAGTTGTCAGCCAGGGCACCCAGCTGGTCCGATTTTAGCCGTCAGATATCTAAATTAAAGGTAGATCTGAACAATAGGATGATGCTCCATAACATTTTGTGCTGAGTAGCCATCTTGGAGCATCATGCTGTTCATCTACCTTTAATTTATTTGGTTATTTCTAATTCTGCACCAGTGCTAGGATGTGTGTGCATATACAGTATGTAGCCTTACTTGAATTAATTTGTCTAATTTGACTTGATAGGCTTTTCAGACATTGAATCACACGGAAGATTTAGTTAAAGTAAGTTAAGGAATGGCAAATAAACTGCTTGAGTGTCACGCTTGGTCATACGTCATTTAGATATTAGACACATGCCTTATACAGCCCACTGCACCTCCACATTGAACATGTGGTCCGAATGAATGTGTTTCTGCTAGCCTTTAATTACCTTTTGAACCTCCGCTGCCACTCTCACTCATATGTTCCCCAACAGCGATAATGATTCTGATCACTTGAGGTATTACAGACTCTGAATCTCCACCTGTTTAATAGGAAAGCCTTTTTGTTGTGCTTTGTGCGCTGCTCCCTCAGCTCCTCCTGATCTTTCAGTGCTTTAGCGACTCACTTGGGTATTGTTTTATAATGACTAAATAATAATGTACTTGACTGAATGAATCCATGGGGGTGTGGATTGTGTCTGTAAGTCTTAATTATGGCTTTTGTGTTGGGCCCTGGTGCTCCGTGGACTGGGTCAGGAGTGTTTTTGGTCTTTTGTTGCCTCCACGTAGGAGAGAAGAGAGTGTGCACATTCAAAAAATGACTTTATTAAAGCAAGCGTTTTGTTAACAGAGATCTTCAAGTTAGAGTTGGAACAATTTAGTCAGTTGAAAAAAAACAAAAAAAATTGGCAAGTATTTAAATAAACAACAATTTATAAATAACAATTAACTGCTTCCATTATAGTAAATTGAATTTTTGGGGGTTTTGATATGTTGGTCAAAATGTCAGACAACATCAAACATTTACAGATGTCACCTTGTGATCAAGGATATTGTAATATGTATTTTTCAGAGTTTTCTGATGCTTTATAGACTGATTGATTGATTGATTAACTGAGAAAATAAAATATAGTGAAAATTGTTTGTTGCAGCCCTGCTTTAGTGCAGCTGTTGCCTGTTGCAGATATGTGTGAATTTTTTTTTTTTTTTTTTTAAATTAATTGAACTGGGGGTTATTGGCACGGTGTGCAGATCTTTATTCTTTTTCCTCCCTTTTCTTGCTTGCAGACCTCATTTCAACAATCAGGACTGGTTTCTGCAGTCCAACATAAAGCATGGTGCAGAATCTAAAGGCAAATCCATTCTTAAAATCTTCAACATTGGTGACAAGTATGATATTGCCTACAGTACCGTATGTTGTTTAGAATTATCTATTTTGTTGCTTGGTGATGGGTTTTTTTTATTACCCCAGAGGAGAACTAGTCAAACTTAGATCGCATGACATCGTGTCCAGATAGTTCCAGTTCCACTTGCTCTTTGGGATCATTTTTGGAAATGTACAGTAGGAAATCACTCATTTCAGTAGAGGCTGACCAAGATAATTAAGGGGAAGCACACTAAAAACTTTAATAACAACACATCACCAGAAACAAATATTGAAATGCTTTGGACATCACAAATGACCTACAATAATGATTTAAGGGTGGACTATTCCTTTAAATTTATCCCAGAAGCTGGATTTTGATTATACTTGACATAAACAGCCTTTATGTTGAGTGATTTCGTCAGTGCTTTATTTTTCTTTATTTTACATTAGTTTTTTTGTTTTTGTTTTTTCCATGACAATGTGGCACCTCTGTCCAGACCAGCAGACCACCTGTCCCTGTCCCAGGTCTCCAAGGCTCTGTAACATGCTGGCACTCTGGGCACCAGGCACTATAGATTTGTATAGCCTTGTTATTTACTACTGAATCCTCAACTCTGTACAGAAGAGGAGAATATGGTCGCATGGAAGATTGTTACTGTAATAATAACCTATACAGTATATAATATTTAATTTTTGATAACTTACATCAATATTATCTACTTACCAACAGCAGACAGACTTATGAAAAAAAAACATTTTTTATTTTTCTTTTGAGCACTTTTTTTTTTTTTTGTAGAATAGAAAGGTTTCTTCCTTGTTCCGTTTGGTTTTTACAGTTACTGGGGTTTTGTGTCTTTTACTGTAGGGAAAAGAATATGACGTTATCACGTTAAAGGTAGACAAGAATCATGCTTACGCTAATTATTGATGATGACGCTGATCATTTCAGTGATAGTTATCCAGTGTGAGAATGTTCAAGAATTAGTGAATGACCTGTGTCTGGTTTACACTGAGCGATAAGCAGTGATGAGTCCTGGCTTATGAAGTTTTATGACTGTACATTGAAGGGCTTGGTGAGGATGCAGGCTCTAGAGACCTATGACAATCCAGCATGGTTCTCAAAGTTATCCACCATCTATAAACACATAAGATCCCTTACTAACAGTGAAGGAGTGATCAGCTTCCTATCAATAACATTTGGCCAATGATTCCCTTTTTCTTTGTCTGTATAGACAAGTAAACCGTCTCTAGAGCCTAAGTTCCACCTCTGAAAAATTAAAAGGATCCTCTGTATTGCCTTGTTGATATTAATTGTGGACACATAATTTTATAAATGACAAAGACGTGGAAATAAAGATTATTTATCTTGTTATTTATTCAGAGGTTGTGTTATTTTTATGTACCATTTTGAATATGAGATGTTTTTGTTTTTTTTAATCTCTGTGTGAACATTATTTTGAGCTACTTTCTACCAAAGAAAATCCTGTAGGCTCAGTGAAAACTCTTGATGGTGAGATTTTGTGGATTATCCTGAATAACTGGCAAATTGTTTTTATAATGTAATTTTTTGTTGCTTTGAGGACCTCAAACAAAATTCCATTCAGAGGATTCAGAGTTTGATAACTGAAAACCTGGGTACATAAGATAAAGTTATCTGCATAGCTGGACACCACTAGAGGTAAGTTGCAAAAACACAGTTGGTTTTTTTTTGATAGCAATGGGGTTCTGCATGTGACAGTTTTTCTCCATTATGCTGATGCAGTGTAGGAAACAAAACTTCCAGTTTTGAGAATAAGTGACACAAACTCCAAACTGGGTTCCTTTTGGAAACAACACAAATGCATGCTCCAAAAAGTGCCGAGTGTAAACTATTCACATCCAAAAAACATCCACAGGTGCTGGATCAAAAAACAAACGGAAGGCATAGCTAGCATATATCAAAGATTCAGTAAAATGTAATACATGAATCATATAAATCATCCATAAAGAAAACAATGATAACTGAAATAATAATATATTAACTATCCAAAAGGGTTAAATTAGCCAAAGTAAGTACAAATTAGCAATGAACAGTTTGATCAATACAATACTATTCATAGAATCAGCAAAAGTACATACTGGTGTATTAAAAGAAAATATTGCAACAAAGAATTTCAAGACAGGAGACAGCACTAGGCATCAAACCACACGCTGAAACCTGCAACCATTTAACAGTAACACTGGAAACAGAATTCGCATAATATTTGAGCGGTCTGTTTACTGCTATAATTTTGTACCAGACCACACCTTCTGTAATAATGTGATATTTTCCCCGGTCAGACACCTTAGATAAGTTCAGTTGGGTTTGAGTTGAGTCAACGTTATTGCCATTACAACAAACGTAAGGAGTTTGCCTCGGTGAGCTGAGCTCATAGTGGCACAGGACAGACAGAAAAATCTTTCAGACGACATACTAATAATAAAACCACTGTACAAAAGAACATTTAGAAATACACAAAGTACTTTAGATATAAAAGATAACCAAAAATCAATATGACAAAGATATAAAATATCACATGTTCAACTGGTTTTGCGGACATTTCAAAAGGCAGGTTCCCAATCAGCTCTCCTGAAGTCTACTGTACGATCATCTCTTTAGTTTTGCCAGTGTTTAGCTGTAGGTTCTGATCACCGCCCCACTTCACGAGATAAGACACCTCCATCGAAATGCTGATCCATCTGATCTTGTTACTAACCCAACCACTGCAGCAAATTTAAATCATGAGAACAACATCAACAGATAAAATACAGTATACTGTACGCGGCTACAGAGATGTCATCACACACCAAGTCCATGACCTCTGAAGGTGACCTGGACATGAGGTCCAAAAAAATACATATATCATCAGGATCAGCTTCAACAGTCTGGTGAAACCTCACATTGTCTGATATGACACGGTCACAAAGTTGAACAAACTTTTGTCCCTGCATGGATTTTTTTCCTCCGTGCGTTTAAATCAGTCTGATCTAAGTTACGATGGAAACCTTCCATTCTAGCCTGGCCCTGGTCAGGTTAGGTTTCAGGTTTAGCTTCACCTTAGGCTTAACCAGTGTTACAGTCCATCTGCAAGACTGAAATACGGTGTTTTCCTCCATAAAGGTTCCTCTTTTGTGTTGCACACTGAACATGAATCAGTTTGTAGTTCGTTTCAAATTCACCACATTTTGATACATCGGCTGCGCCTATTGCCTACTTAAAATCTGAGGTCTTCAAATCTTTTTCAGTCTCGTTTATCTACACAATATTTGAGTCAAATATGATTTTGGCAGAAATGTGGGAAATCAATGGAGAAAAACTGTAACACAGTGTGTGCATTGAACCTTTTAGACCAGCAGGGGGAGATATACACCACCTTTCCTGTATGTATAAGAGGTGGCTGGCCATGACAAAATGTGAATCCTTTACAAGAAGAAGTAGGAAATGATTGTATTCTGTAACACAATACCAACACAGAGAGATTTGCCCAAGTGGATGAAATGAAGCTTCTCCATCACGCTAGAAGGAGGATGTTGTTTGCTGGGATTTCTCCGTGAAACAGAGACACAACACTGTGGACCTGCACTGAAATTTAGATGACAACGTGCACCTGCCTCTCTGAATGCAAATTACCGACACAGCCATAAGTACTCACTTTTGCTCCTGCTATGCTCATGCTTCCTCAGATCTCACACGTGAGAACTACACACATCCCCTCCAGGGCCCTCGTTAGTATAAGGCCCATTATTTCCACCCTGATCCTCAGAGGGATGCAGGATAGGGAAAGTCAGCAGGGCACTGTCCCAGTGAAACCCACAGGCCAGGGATAAGCTGCTGGGAAAATGTGACACAATAATAAACCAGTGGAAAGGTCACGCATAGAATAGGTTATTTTTTGTCTAAATTTTAATTGAAGTGAATTCTGTGTCCTTTTCTGTTACTAATTCTATATCAGCATGAACACTGCCTGTAACAGTAGGGTGCAAGATTTTCTCTGGTTGTATTCGGTGCTTTGCTTAAGTCACACCAACATATGAGCGGCGCTCCAAAAGCACAAAGCACGAAAAATGCCCTTGATAAGCATTCTTTTTTTTAAAATATATTTTTACTGAGATCAAAATCAAAAATGTATCGATCAGACATGTTGATGAAACACTGATAAAAACCTGACACCCTGAACTTTGTGCAGGTGAAGTAACAAGACCCTGGGAGCTTACTGGGAGACACACATTTAAAATGACAAACAAAATCAATGCAAAATTTACAAGCACAAACAAGGGCTAAACGCAACATCACTACTGTTGAAGCGGGATAAAGCTCTAACAAAAGCAGGAGTCACAGATCTTTGATAAAGGCCTGGTCATGCACCAGGCCTATATTAATCTAGTCTGACTATGCACATACAAGGCAGGACTGTGGCTGAATTTGCACTGTGACTCATATAAGAACAAGCAGAGGCTGCTCGCTGGACAGCAGGGTCTCTGAGGACACTCGTCTAGAAAAGTGCCTTGAGACAGAAAAAGGCTGAAAAATACTTTAAATTTGGGGGTGATTGTGCTGTGAGGGAGGGCATTCTGCCCCTTATCCCATGGTGTCAGCCTGTGTTGTGCTTTTGAGTCTGAAGCTGTTGCCAAGAAACTAAATGAACTTGCTATGAACTTCCCCTACGGCTGCCACAGGGAAGACAAAGTACTCTCAAAGGCTACAGTACCCATTAGAACCACTATATGCTTGGTCCACCAGTTACTGCAGTTTTACTGCTGATAAATAGCCTAATATGTAAATCAGTGGTCTAGTCCAGTGTTTTCAGTGGACTGTAGGTTAAAGCCAGTAGTAAAATGTACAGTGACTATGTACACTTACTCAAGCAAAGTACTTAAATACAAATTTCAGGCATTTGTACTTCAGTATTTTCTTTTGATGCCACTTTTTCCTCCAGTATATTTCAGAGCGAAATATTGTTTCTTGTTATTCTTTTTACTGCACTCAGTTTATATGTGACAGCTATATGTGACTCCACCAAATCAGTGAAACAGAGTCTCCGGCGCTCATTATAGTGCCCCCAAACACACACACATACACACATACAAAAACCCCTCTGAATATATTGTTTGCCTGGGAATTGACGGGTTTCTTTTGTTACTGTGTTCGGACATTTTCTCCGGTGCAGATGCCGCAACGGCGCCGAGGCCCCTCGTGACCGTACATACGTATGCCTGCAAGCCATATATAATGATGCCTATTGCAGAGTTTCACTCTTCCACTGTTTCAAAATTTCCCCATGGCACCTCAAAGGTCTACAGGGGCCTGCCTGGGTGGGAACCCTGACCAGCATTGCAATATGGTGGTGACACGGGGCGTTCTCATGACATGTCAAGGTCCCCCTTGAACTCTGTTGTCACTGTCCCAATGACAAACATACAGAGAAATGCCAACCTGTAGTTTCACTGTTTCGAGATTCCTCGGCACCACCCCTGATCTTGATTTGACCCCCTCTGGTGACCTTGAAATCCCTTTGAAAAATACCGGTCATATTTTTACTCGGAACACAAAAATGTGTACCAGCTATGTGGAAATACTTGGGTCCCCTCACACCCAAACAGTGTGTAAAAACTAGAGAGGATCTTTAAGCCTACACCATATATCTAAGATGACATAAAATGAGCACCACACTCTCAAGCAGCAGAATACCTTAGCCAGCAACGTGATGCCAGTTTTATTTCTGTCCATATCCAATCCCCATTATCTATCACTCCACTGGAGGCCCGCTGTGTCAGACAGTAGGAGGCGACAGTTAATTCACCAGGCAGCCTTGAGGTGTAAACGTGTGTAACTCGGACGGTGAGGCACAGGACCACTGCTCAGCAAATGTTCCCCGGGGCAACCAAGGTCAAACGTATCTATTGGCACCGAACACGATTTTTGTTGGCCATCGCTGACGGATTTATTGCCTGCAACACGTTCGGTGGGCTGAAGTGGAGAGTCAGTAATTACAGCGTTATCTTCTGCGGTCAGACACGAGCGCTCTGCTTATCTTCACCAATTACTGAGATGCTCATTTGACTCTGTCAATTGGATAATGAGGTGGGAATGTGGCCAGTAGAGGCGCTAGCTAGGCTGCACATTCCCTCCTAAATTCACTTTCTGTTAAATCCAGTCTTTAATGGAGGAGCAGTATGGAAGGCCCCACATGTGCCACCTGTGGTTATAAAACCTTCAATCTGATTCACGGCATGTATAATGCAATACTTTGTAACATGAAGCAGTGATTGTCCTGCTGTAGAATAGCTCAGTGATGGCAGGACACTGGTCATGGTGCAGGAAAATGGCGGATCTTAGGACCCATGGATTCGTCCCTTATCGAATACTAAAAGTTAGGGTTATGTGTGTGCTGTCAGAGTGCGACGCAACCAGTCAGTGAGTGTGTTCCGAAGTGTTCGCGGCCAGTCTCCCCCCCCCCCCGCTGCTCTGTGCACGTTGCAGTGCTGCAACAATAGCCAGCTGTGGGCTGTGCGTTCACTCGGCCGCTGGGTGTCTTCGCTCTGTGGCTACACTGTAGACGAGAGAGCCTGGTCTGGGCTGGTCTGCCCGTGTTTTCCGGAAGAGAGGGTGTTAAACGTGGGACGCATCTCAGGTCAGCGGCTGATCCTGCCACACATCATGCCGAGGAGAGCCGGAGTGGACGCGCGAGTCTGAACCGGTCTGCGTGAATCCGCGGCTGCGGACGGAGGGAATCCAACAGGCGCCGTGCGTCCAAACGGGACACCCCCCTCGATCCCTTTGACTGGAGCGCTGACAGGGGCTCAAGCACGCCCGAGCACTCATTTGGGTGAGTGAAACTTTGAAGATCATCCTAATTCAAGTGCATGTTCGGCCGTGGCTTGCAGGGGCCGGTCGGTGTTGTGTCAATAGGGGCAAGTAAAGCTGAACACACTCCCGTGCAACGCAGATAGCTCTCACTGCACGTGCGTCCCCGTCGCTCAGTGTACTGCTCAAGCGCGTGAACATAAGGAAATTGCATCCTGTGCAGTTTGTTGCACTGGGCTGTAACCACTTTACACGCGCGCGCGCGGGCACTTTCCACAGTGAAATTGGAAGCTGCGCTGAAATTCAGCACGGCAATAATGTGCCACCGATCTGTGTCGTGCACCTGACATCAAATGTGTTGCCTAATGGTCAACATAGGACATTTGTTGAGGATTTAACTGTAGTGCTTGGCAAACTAGGGTCCGCGGTCCCATCAGGGACGTTTGAGGAAAATCCAGTAATTTGAGGATTTTCTTTTATTTTGCTCTTTAGGAATTAGTCCAGCTACACACAGGGAAGTCTGCTTTGATCACAGGTTTTCCAGATGAACTGATTAGTCAGTGGATAGAAATGTAATTCATATCAGTGCTTCTGAGTATTGATTAATCATTTCAGTAATTTTCCAAAAGAAAATACAGCAAACATTTGCTGGTTCCAGCTTCTCAGATATGAGGATCTGCAGCTTCTTTCATTGTTTGCAAATTCATTGAAAATTACAAATTCTTTGGGTTTTTGGAACATTGTTTGGACAAAAGAAGCAATTTAAAGATGTTGACTTAATCTCTGATTAAAAGAAATGACAATTTTTCAATACAGTGACTGTTGAGATTTTTGATAAAGCCTATTTTGTTGAATGATCTCATTCAGGTGAGCGTAACTCTGGTTTTCTCTGTTGAAAAGCCACAAAAAAGAATATGCGTTTCAAGTTTGTGTCTGATTAAAACAATGGCTTCATCTCAGCTTCAAGGGGTCCTCACTTTACCCTGTTCACAGGTTGTTTAATCCCTCATTTGTGAGGCACAGGGCTGAATCTTTCCCTTGAATTTACTTGAAAGATGACTTGAAATTGAATCGACTACTGCAGCGTGCTGCACGTTGAACAACAATCAGCAAGTCTCTTAATGACATGGAACAAATTACTGCAGCGTCTCCACTTTTGTTCTTATCCCTGCCTAATGAATTTGTCTGCATAGTGTCAACAAAGAGAGAACCAGGTCCATTTTTGGCTTGTTTATAGTGTGATGATTTGAATAATGACATGCTAATATTTAAAACAAGCTCTGCCGAGTTGGCCAGAGGCTTTACTCAGCACTGAGAGATAAGTATTTCTGTTGTTCTCTCTCCCCTCTTGCGGGTTCACATAATTTGTTCTGTATGCAACTTTATGAGCATTAACTGCCAGAAACATGCACTGCGATACATTACGTAGAATGACAGTGCTGTATCAGGACTAAGAGAAAGAGGTTTGCCAATCTTAATAACCCAGCATCATGGGCCTTGCATTTTGTCCTGTTGTACCTGTGCAATTGCTTAATCCTCGAGCTAAATTATGGTTTGGTCAGTTATGTGTATGGAGAACAAAAGATTTTGATTGAAAAGGAGTTTACCTTGATTTAATGTCTGGAGTTATGTTAAAGACAACTGTTTTACTTGGTGTAAATTAGCAACACCAGTATCACTTCTGTATTTCACTTGTGCACTTTTTGTTGCTTAATGTGCTGACGGCCGTAACCCCCGTAACACTTCTTCTCGTGGTATTTGGTAATCGAACCAAAGCTACGACCAATGTACTGAAAAAGAGGACAAGTCAGCAGCTCCCAGATCCTTCAGCCCCCCTGGGAAATCACTTGAACAAGGCTTGGGTAGAAAGAAATCCACATTGTGTGTGTGTCCTTGTGAATGTGTGCAGGTTTATGTGTACATAGCTATGACTATATTAATAAATGTCATGGAGGCCTGGAAATCTTTCGCCCATATTATGTCAAGCACAGCTACACTATGAGAAGAAGAGAATGAACAGGGAGCGTCTTTGCTCTGCGATGTGTCTGTGCTGGTTGGTCAACACTGCAACACTGTACCCCGCTGCCTCTCCTATTGCAACAGTTTTCTCTTTTCAGCCATCATACCAATTGATTGTACTCACTAAAAACAATTTGTAGAAGGTGCTTTTCTTCAACACAGTCAAACCAAAAGACCTTAATCATTTTTTGATGTGTTATTGCTTGATGTGTCCCCCAAGTGTTCATCAGGTGGCTGGCCAAGAAGACATATTACAGCCATGCAAAATGGATGAAAATATATATTACATGCATGACTTTGACCTGGAGGGGATAAGCAACGGTACGCATGAGTTAGAATTTTACAAATTTATAATTAGTCTTTTTTTTTTTTTTTTTTTTTTTTTAAGACAAAAACCTTGTCATTTTTAGAAAAGCATATGCAGGACACTTGGTGTAAATACTTTCCTAGAATAGTTCCCCTCCGAGATGCAAGACAACTCATAATGTATGACTCAGGTGTGTTTTCCTGCAGTGTGGTCAACCCTGTGGAATCCACAGTGGTGAGCTCTTTATTTGATGTCTAACAGACTTTCATGTTACAGCTGTGAGGAAAGACAAGCAGTCATACCTGCTGTGGTGTTTCTGTTTGTACTGTTAGCACTGCATCTGCCACCTCCTCCGTAGAATCTGCATCCAGTTCCTGGAAGCTTCGGAGGTGTGTTTATGGAGCTCCAGTGTCATGGGATCACTCAAGTGTGTGTGCCTGCACTACATTGTAGGGTGGACTGACATTCCAAGTTAACAGTGTTAACAAGCAATCTCACCATCAGGGTTGAGATGATGGATAGAAAGTAGGTTAACATTCAACAGGTCAACATTCCTGTTGATGCACCTACTGTTTGCTAATCAAAAGTGCATGATGCACCACATCAGTGATCTAAAGCACCTTGCTGTTTTTACCATGTTTTCAAATCTGGCTTCAGTCTTCAGTTCATGGACCAAATCCAAGTCTTAAAACTTAGAGAAACAAAATCTGCCCTGTGATCTTGTTACAGGGAGACCACCATTTTTACATTTTACACATCAAGGTCATGTTGAGCACTACAAAACGTGACAAGTAAAAATAGTTGTATAATGTCTTTTGTTGCGCTGAGGGGAGATTTCCACCATCTGAGAAGATCACTCTGATGATGTTTTGGTGATGTCACCAGGGTTATCCCAGCTTGGACCAGGATTTGACAAATATATAAGAGAAAGCCATCATTACAAACTGACAATGTGGAGTCTGAATGAGATAAAGATATTTACCCATCTAACAAAAGATGTTCTCCAGTTTCATAATGGGAAATGTAGGAGTAAGTGTAGAGACTAAGAACACCAGGGAATTTCCATCAATTTTGGCCATTACCTTTTTAGCATTGCTAGCAGTGTGGTTCCAAAGATGGTGATGTTCTGTCGGCTGGTTGGTTGGTCTGCCACTTTGGTCCAAACTGAAATCTTTCAAAATCTCTTGGATGGATTGACATGTAACTTGTTTACTGTATCTCCTCCTCAGGCTGAATTCTAAAAACTCTGGTCATCCCCTGACTTTTCATCTTTAAGTTATTGTTCAAAACTAATGCTGGCTTGCTAACACGCTGAAGTAAGATGGTGAACATTATACCTGCCAACCATCATCATGTTTGCCATTGTGAGCATGTAAGCATTTAGCTAACATGAATCATACAGAGGAGCGGGTGTCCTGCTAGCATTAGCTGTCTCTGTCTCATAGGTTCAGTTGTGGTGATGGCAGATGACCAGACTGTCACAACTCACAGAAACAGGTAGGTCCTGTAACCTCAGCACTCCGTACTTCCGATGATTCAGGTTGTGACTCGCAGTAATGTACGGAAAAATGTACCGAGTGCTGAAATCACAGATTGTACTGAGCGACAGCTAATAACGGTGTTTTTACACTATATACATTTTTCGGCAGCGGCCTGCCACTGTAAAGTCATGAAGTTGCAATTACACAACTCTGCAGACTCTGTTTCAATTTGAAACAACGGGCACAGGACTTGGAGACATGTGGCTGAGGTGTGTGTGAGAGAGAGAGAGAAAGAGACACCCTAGACACAAACATCACTGGTTGACAGAGGGAGTTGTAGCTTAGCCACTCTGCTCCCTTTACACTGCAAGCGTCAAAGAATGCTGATGCAGAGAGATTGACTCTATTGCATGATCAGATGAGCAGAGACATGTTGCATAGAGCATCTCTCTCAGCGCATACTACGGTCAAGCCTAACTATCAGGGCGGGAATGGGGGTGGGCTGCAGCCCCCCGAGGGCCAGACTGAAACACGTTGGAAATATTATTTTACCTTTTTCAATAAACTCTGATAAAAGAGTTAATATATTTTAACAGTTTCTATTTAAGTACTTGTGAATGCTTAATCTATTATGGTTCAAGTACAAAAACTATAGTAAATTTGAAGCATCAACATATACATGGTTTTCTTCACTTCACCTCTAGTAAGTGTTTAGAGGAGCTGCTATAAATAACTGGCCATAGCAAATTAATGGCACAGAAAATAACATAAAATATCATGTGTTCAAAATAAAATAGTCCAAAACAAACAAAAAATTAGGTCAAATGGGCCACTCAAAGCACTTCACACTATATGCCGCATTCACACACAGTCATGCATACTGATAGCACAGCCATCCGACGCAATTTGGGGTTCAGTATCTTGCCAAAGGAGGAGCAAGGGATCGAACCACCAACCTTCAGGTTAGTGGACGACCCGCTCTACTACCCGAGCCACAGCTGGCCCAAAAGGGCTCTATGGAAAAAAAGTACATCGTGTCCAGTGGTGAGAGTGAGACTCAATGATATCTGTACATTACCATGTGCCTTTATGCTGAATTTACACTGGCGCTCCTTTGCGACTTCTCTCCTGTAATTCCAGTGTTTGCTTATTTTATTGTGACAGAGTGTCTGTGTCCTCCGTGTGCACACAGAGCAGCAACTAACACACCATCAACCTGTGGAAGTAAGGACAAGAAACGTTGCTCAATGGATGGCATTGTCATCCGTGGTCCAGACTGAAGTATCTCAACATCTGTTGGATGCGTGTACTGTATATTCATGTTCCCCAGAGGATGAATCCAAGTGACTCTGGTGATCCCAAGACTTTTCCGGTAGAGCCAGCAGCAGGTCAAAATATTCACTTAAACCTCTGAAATATCTAAACATGTACTGGATGGATTGACAGTAGTTTTGTACAGACATGAATGGTTCCCAGTTGATAATCCTAATTATTTTGGTGATCCCCTGACTTTTTCTGTGGCGCAGTTGACGTGTGCCTTTGCGTGAAATGTTTATTCAACTATTGGATGGATTGTCTTGAAAGTTGCTACAGACATTATTACATAAATAGTGCCTCCATCAGGTCAAAATTTAAATGTGTCTAATACTTTGGTTTATGACTAATTACTGCAAAAGAAATGAAATTCCCATCAGCCTCAGCTGGACTATGGTTTTTGTGCGTAGAGAAAATGTTAGCATGCTGACTTGCGAAAATAAGATGGCCACATGGTAAATATTATGCCTGCTAAACAGACCATTTTGCTATGTTACTGTTGTGATTGTGAGCATGTTAGCATGCCGGGGTGTGTATTTAGCGCGGAGCACCACTGTGCCTAAATATGGCCTCGCAGAGCTGCTAGCATGGCTATAGATCTGTACTCTGGTTACAATATATAGAGAACCCTGTTGTGAAGAGAATGTATCGAAGGCAAAGTCATTGCAAAATGAGCCGCCTCTGTGATTTCATACTTGCATTTTTGCATCGTATTCCAGATATGACCCATATGTCAACCTCACTAGAAGAAACATGATGAAACAAATCAGATATAAAAGTTTTTGGGTTTTTGTAGACAGTGGATACAATAATAGATGAATAGGTCCTCATTAGTTCATACTGTGCCATGTGCACAACTACATCTGCATATTAGTCTTCATTATCCAAAGCACGAGCAGTAAGGACTCTGGGGTTTCTCAGGTCTTTTAGTTAACTTCATCCATTTGCTAGCCTGCACTCTACTTCTCTCCCATTCTCATTAGCCTGTGTATGAGAGACACCAGCATGAATGAGACACCCACTGGGAACCTAAACCAGTTAATTTCTTTTAACAGAACCTGTTTATTGGAAGTGCAATGCTTAGTTCTGAGTTGGTAAAAGTAAAACCAAAGAATTAAAGGAATCTATTTTCTTTTGACAGTATTTTTTGCGAGGTAGTTCAAAAGACAATATTAACAGCATTGTCAGGCTGTGAATTTGTCAGCAAAAGTGACACTATAGCAGCTTTGTGGAATTCTAGCCCTATCAGCTTTAACACAATGTGTACCAGTCCCTAGAAAAAGACAATAACCTTAAATCTATTCAACTGCTTGTCCCCCGAGTTCTGCTGCTATTTCCATATGGCTGGTGAGCTAACGGAAAAAACCGATGGCTGGTTGAGTTTGTGTCTGTCGTCTAGAGAGGCTTGTATACGTGCTGTCCAAAACCCTGACAGCAGCTTTTTACTCTGCGGCAACTTGTCACGGTTTGGGTCATGTGGGTACACTGTAGACAGCCACAGTCTTGCCTCCTTTCCAGGTTAGCCACTGTTTCACACAGTATTTCATTTCTCTCCGAATGGGCTGACAATGTGCAGAAAGTTATTTATTTTAGCTTAAACTAGAGACCATCTTGTGATGGGTTCACACCAGCCGCAAAGCCTGTCAACATATTGAAGTTCCGATCCATGAGTACTCAGTTATTACTACATTATTGCATGAGTACTCGGTAGCCATGGGTTGGATCACACCCATCCTCGAACTCGGCCTTGATTTTGATCTCAACTACACACCTGTAAAATTTCATGACCATCTTGCATAGTAGTTAGGATATCATGGTGATAGAGTCACTACAATCCAAAGACGAACAGATGCACGGGTGGACAGACAGACAGGCGGTAAAGTGGGGGGAGGGACAGAGCGGACAAACGGGTCAGACCCTGCCAAAGTACCCAAATCCGCCTTTGTGGTAGTTCCTCCTACAGTAGGTGTCTCGGACCACATTTCGCCATGATAACACACACACACAAACGAATACACACACAGACACACACAGACTCAAAAGGTGAAAACAGTACCACCCATGCTTTCACAGCTCGTAATAATGCATAGTTGAAAATAGTAAATATTTATCTATGTGATTTCAAGTGAATGCCCACACACTCAGAGGCTTTTGTAATTTGCCACCCAACCCACATGTTGCAACGATCTGCTACTTACAGTAGGAATGAGATATGGATTACCCGTTGGTATTTTCTTTCTTTAGATCTGATTTGAGTGAAAAGTCATGGGACTTTTTCATTGCTTGGTGAGTTTTTCTATTATGACAAGGTGTGTGTTGCAAACAATGGGGGACGTTCAGCACACTGTAGCCTCTCTCTCTTTCTTTACATATATGAATATATAATATGTATATGATATACAGTTAGTTCCATAAATATTTGGACTGTGACACAATTTTTGTAACTGTGCTTCTGTACACCACCACAAATGGATTTGAAACGAAGCCATCAAGATGTGATTGAGGTATAGACTTTCAGCTTTAATTCAACCATTTAGGAATTAACAGCCATTTTTATACATAATCCCTCCATTTTCAGAGGCTCAAAAGTAATTGGACAATTGACTGACAATCATTTTGATGGCCAGGTGTGGCCTGTTTCCTCGTTATTTCATGACAAATGAAGCAGATAAAAAGTCTGGAGTTGATTCCAAGTGTTGAGTTTGCATTTAGTAGCCCTTCATGGGAACTCTCAATTAGCGGTCCAAACAGGTGTCAATGCAAATGAAGGAGGCCATGATTAGGCTGAAAAAACAAAACAAACCTATCAGACAGATGGCTGAAACTTTTTGTAATTCTTTATTTTTGTTAACCCCCTGACACTGGTCCCAGCTACTCTGCAGGAGACGAGTTGGACTCACCAGGGTCCAAGTAAAGTCCACTTCCTTTTGTTTGGTGTCGTGAGTCACTTATACTCAACATATGTATGTTGCAGCCTAAGAGTTATCGTCAATATTTTCTGCCAGACATAACAATTTCTCCAGTACTCCCTGTGCTATGACAACATAAAATTCACTAATACATAAGAGGAAAAAAGTTGTTTCCTTCTCTGCTTCTATAAAGGAGGCCCTGGCAGATTGTCTACTATTGCTTAGCAGTGACAGCGCTGCTGGGGGAGGAATTGCTCTAATGGCTCCAAAGACAGGTTTGTGAGTGCAGCGAGAATACTGCCAGCCACAGAGAAAGCGCTTAAACCTCTGCTAAGTACCCCCCTCTTCAGCCTCTCTATATGACATACTTTACCATTTCTACTCAGGTCTCATTGCAGTGGGCCAGTAGAAATATCCCTCTGTGTGGATGATGCAATTGAAAGAAGCTGGTACTTTTTTTTGATTAAATCCTGGAGGAGTGGGAAGCAGAACCTGATCCTGGGCCAGCCGACACCAGCGCTCTCCTTTTGAGAAGGCAACCTATTTTAGTGAGCAAACTGTTCCTCAAATCCATTCCAGTTCTGGAGCATCAACCAACCTCTGCTCCCCTCTCCTGGCTTCTGCATTTAAATTTTTCTTTGTAGCTTGCACTAGGGTGGAGAATAAGAGACTCTTCAATGTTGCTGCTAACATTATTGATGAGGGGAGTGAGAGGCCCACAGCCCAGAGGCCTGAAATTCTTGTATTTCTTAAGAATAATCTGGCGCCCGTGGTGTAGGAAACAAAACATAACTGGCACGTCAGATGGGGCCGAGACGTGTCAGAAATAAAAGTCAAAAGCCAGTTTCTAAAATGGAGGAATTTAGTGTGTGTATTAGATTACAAGTCTTTTTTTTTTTTACTGTGGAAAATATAAGGTTGCTCCATTGTAGTGGCTTTATGTTCCTGCTGCGAAAGGGTGGAGAGAAAATAACGGTTCAGTAATCTTAAAAAAAAAAGAGAAGGAAGAAAAGCTAGAACAAAAAAGTCAGTGAGAATTTAAACCTTTTGTGACGTATGTTCTCTTTGGTCTTCTACAGTCTGTGTAAGAGTTATTTGAAATGTTTAGTCTATGAAATGACAGAACATTTAACGATATCCATTCGAATTTTTCCTGATCAAAGTTTATATTTTCAAATATCTTGTTTTGTCCGACCACCAGCCCGAAACCCAAAGATATTCTTTTACAATCATATGAAAAAAAGAAAAGCAGAAAATCTTTACATTTTAGAGGCTGAAAACAGCAATCTTTTAGTTTGCTTTTTTTGCTTGAAAAAATGATTTAAACAATTGATTATCAAAATTTTTGCTTATAAAAATTATTTTTCTGATGATCGACTAATTGATTCACCAGTCAGTCACTGCAGTTTTAGAATTAAGGTGATATATTTATCAAGGACCTTTGTCTTCGACTTGACTTGTAAACGTAGTCATATTTTTTAAAAGTTTATCATTTGCCAGTGTCACTCAAAGCTATAAATATAATATTCTCAGCCTCATAATAAAAAATGTAAATGAGTGTTTTTAGTCAAATTAGCTGTAGAATATGTAAATAATGGTCATCTGTCGTCAGGGAGTAAAATTATTAGGATGAGTCATCAAAGGGCTGCTGGGGTAAACATTTGCTCCATCTGTGATACCAGCAGCTTCCTTATGGCAATCCCTCTCTTACCCTCTGCTTGTGACCTTTCCCCGAAGAAAGAACACAACCTCAAGTCTGATTTTGTTTCTATTAGGGTTTTCAGGTTTGATTTTTCTATTTTTTTAAACCACAAAATCCAATGTTTTTAGTGCTGTGCAAGACACACAAGCTTGAGAAAAGTGGTGTTCAGCCTCTGTGGCAGGGATGATTCTCTGAAACATAGTGATGGAAGGAACTCACCCTTCAGCCGGTAGAGAAAGTAGTGATGTTTACATGTGACTAACATCAAAGGTCAAACCAAGTCACAGAGGAAATTAGTAAGTCAGGTTACTAATGCAGTCTTTGCTCATTTACAAAAACTGGCCATTACACTGCAAGTGTAAATATGCGACTAATTGTGTTCATTTGATCACTTTCCAGAGTCAGAGGCTTTGAACATCAACATGTTAGTCATGTTGAAATTTGAGACACCTATACTATAATCTGTACTTGCAAAACTTGTTACACATTCACGCAGTCAGGTCACACTCGTTACACCATAAAGACACACTCACACACACGTGCATAAAGACACTGGCGGTAAAACACCTGTGGCTATGTTCTGCGGGAGGACAACATCTTGGTTCACTTGCTGTGCCACTGTAGATCATCTTGACAGTGTTTTCTCATAATATCAAATCTGCACAACACCTTCCACAGGATAAGCAAAGATGTAAAACACCTTAATGCCATAGAGGACATTGTGTAAGTATATGAAGATATAGCATTCCTGGAAAAAGGGAAAGTCAATACAGAAGGGAGTGTAAATACAGAAATACTCTGTTTTTGTTATTGAACATAAAATCTATAAAGCGTAAAAATGGAGGCCTGCACTAACAGTGGAAGTTGTGTCTTGATTGACAGAGTAATTTATTTCAGCAGAGTATTAACTTTGAGACAGTTTTGTAATGATTTCATTTATGTTTTTAGCCAGGCCTGTGGTGTGGATCTATGTATGTCAGTTGATCCACCACGTTGGTTCAGATTGAAATATGTCAACAACTATTCGATGGATTGACAAAAAAAAAATTGAACAGATATTCACGGTGCCCGCATTTATTGCTGCTCGTTAAGTATATAGATAGAGTTTAATGTGCACAGTGATGCGACTACTGCAAATATAGTCAGGCATTGCATTTAAGCAGTAAACCTTAAAATTTCCAGTAATAAAAACTTAATAGGTAAGAGAAATATTTCAATTCTCTACAGGAAATGGGGCTTGGAGTTTTACTTTTTAATAAAATTACCCCTCATCCTAAGGATGGCCTCTTTATTTCAACAATTTCATTTGAAATCTTGTGAATCTTGTAAATCTTGAATGTAAAATTGTCCTGTCGTCTTGATGTGCTTAAAAACACAGAATATCACTTTCTTGACTGACCTTGTCGCCAGAGCAGATATTTAAATAATTAATGAAGTTAACGACGTTGTGTGGTGGCTGCAGGTGTTTTATAAATCAAATGGACATAGTAGTGCATAAACAGAACATCCAACTGATGGTTCTGCAAAACCTATAACTGTATTTTTCATAAAGGAATGATAGTGGCTTCTTCTCATTTGTCTCATTTGAGATTTGGACGGTGTGACAGAGTGAGATAGAGCCTCTCATGCCAAAAGCATGAGAATGAGCCTGATGGGAATATCATTAGCATTTGCTAATGATATTCTCATCAACCTCACTTTTTAGTGTGAGTTAGCTAATTAGCGAATGTGTTAGCAAACAATACGCTAAACTAAGATGGTGAGCATCGTAAACATTGTACCTGCATAACTTCAGCATGTTAGCATCGTCTCTACTGTGCCTAAGTACAGTACAGCCTTACAGAGCCAATGTGTTCCTTTTAACCTTGGTCAGCTAATGGACAAACTGATCTATATATTTCCTTAAAGCCCCTGATTTAAAAAATGCATCATATGTGCCTATGCAGTAAATTCAGTTCAGCACTTGCTCATATAGTATGCATCTTTATTGCTCAGTCTGTAATGAGTAGGGAAAGCTGGACTTTTTATCTGCCTGCAGCTCACAGCCAGGTGGATACTGAATTGGTCAGTTAGATGAGAGCCAGCCCCTGCCTCTGTGCATCAGGACTGACCTGTCAGCCTGCCTGCCACCTGAGCACAGGTTTCTAATAGCAAGGAGAGGGGATAGAGAAAACTGGGATATTTTGCCTCTCTGAGGGATTTAGAGGGCACTGAGTATCACTCCCAAGGGAAAAGATAGATGGCTTCTCATTTTCAGCAGCATCAGATTAATCCTCTGCAGGTCCACATCATCACAGATTTCCAGCAACGCGATATCGAAAGCTATGAACGGGAATTTTGAGGATTGGTGGAAGATGGGCTGCACCGTGTTCCTCTCTTACAGTATATTAACTCTTTCAGCCTCTCTTGCTATCCCTTCCAGACTGATTCCAGTGCTACTAACTCTTCTAAAAATAGATGATCAAGTAGTAGCAGGTCTGGCACCCAGATAGCCTGACTAGTGTCACAAGGACAGAGGGTGGAGCCACCATCAAGGCCCGCCCAACATGGAAATTTAATGAGTCCTCTACATCCCAGATCTGCAGATCAGTTTTTATCTGCCTGTTGGTGGGGAGGCGATTCTGGGCTGGTCAGTCCTCATTAGAGGGACCCTTGTCAGGCAAAATTTCTAGGATTCCAGGAAGGTCAGCCAAGCTGGAAACTACGGGCTCATTGTCAGTGTGAGTAGAGGAGAAATAACTGGCTCATCCAACTTGCCAGTTTGCACTCTTATATCCTGTGTAATCCTGGGCTTATTATTGCCTGAGGCAGCCACCCTTAGAGAGGGTTTGGTTGGGTCTTTCCCAGAATGTATTACTGTCCAGTCAGATTGATCACTGCTCATGGACCCTTGGTCCAGTATCTAGCCCAGGGAGCAGAGCTGCTGCCTGTTTTCTCCATCACATCACATTGATTGACTGTACAAGAATGTGTTTAAAAGGTTTAGGGATAGAGCTAGTTGTTTCTCGTACAGCTGCCTGCTAATCCTTTGGATTGAATTAAAGAGTTCCAGGGATCAGTCTGACTGGTAACACAGAGGAAATTATTGCAATCATGGTGTTTGTTCCTGTGTGTGTGAAGCTAGATTTTATGATGGTGGTTTTGTTAACGGACATAAACTTCGTGCGCTGTCAGTTATAATTGTTTGTCGACAGCAATATGAGGAAAAGAGCCTTAGCGTCAGCCACGACCTGGGCTGTTTTTGCTTTGGGTGTTAAACTGTAGCAGTGGTTGTTGACTTTCACATATTCTTATTGTGTTCTCTTGAACATACCGAATACTGTGTTTTCACTTGCACCCAAGATATGACATTCCTATATAGTCCTTTAGAGAAATTTAAGCATTTAAGTACTCTGCAAAAGATTTACGCACTAGAAGTAATGTGAGGATGCTTTCAAAAACAATGCCATGAATAGTTTTTATTAATCAATTAACAAATCAAATCAATATTTTCTGTGACCAGAGCTGAAAACAGCACCAGTTCTCCTCAGTACACTTGCACAGTTTTTTTAAGGTACTTGGTACGTAGGTTGTTCCAAGCATCTTGGAGAACTGGCCACAGTTCCTCTGTGGATTCATTCTGTCTGTGTCTTCTGTCTCTTTATGTGATCCAAGACTGATTCCATGATGTTGAGATCACTGCTCTGTGGGGGCCACGACATCTGTGACAGCACTCCTTGTTCATCTTGTCTCTGCAGATATTTCTTTATGACTCCGGCTGTACGTGTGGGCTTGTTGTTATGCTGCAGAATGAATTTGGAACTGATCAAACTGTTCCCTGAAGGTACTGCGTGATGGATAAGAACCTATACATCTAAAGTACCTAAAACTTAGTACTGTACTTTATGTGACAAAAAATCCTCCCTTTAGTACTGAGTTGTTAGCAGTAGTGGTATACCTTGTATTGTGTGTTTGGTTGCAGTTTTTAGCCATGCTAGCAACACAGTTTTAGGGATGGCAATGTCAGTCAGTCCAAGACTTTGGTCCATGACAGACCCTGACTTTTCCCTTAGTGGCATCATGAGGTTGACATGAAATGTTTCAACAACTACTAGATGGATCTCCATGAAATTTAGTACAAATATTAATGGCCCCGGGGATGACTAGCAACACCTTGATGATCCCCTGCGCCATCATCAGGTCAAAATTTCAGTCCAAAACTTTCGTTGGTTTATGACCAAATACCTGCAAAAACTAAAACTGACTGATGTTCCCATCAGCTTCAGCTGTACTTCGTGTTTAGTGCTAATTAGCAAATGTTAGCACGCTAACACGCTAAACTAAGATGGTAAACTAACGTGGTAAACATTACATCTGCTTAACATCAGCACGTTAGCATTGTTATTGTGAGTTTGTTAGCCTGTTGGTGTTAGCATTTAGCTCAAGTACCACTGTGCTTAAATGCAGCTTTACAGAGCTGCTAGCATGGCTGTAGAGTCCTGTTTATACAATATGTCAATACATACAAATCACATTTTTATCAAAATATAAATGTTTACACAGTATAACTAACTCAAGTAACATGTTGAATAGCACTAAAAGGGCAAATGAAATGTTCAAAGATTAAATTTATTTAAAGTCTCAAAAGATACTTTCCAGATCATTGTTTTTTTCTTCTTTTAGGAAGTGAATTGCCTTAGTACTGTAGTTTGCTCTCTGCAACTGCTGGTGTGGTGTGGTGTAGTGGTGATGCAATTGTTATGCCTCTAAGATTAAGTTGTCTTTGACATTAAATATATTCAGCAACATTCATAGTGGTGAGAGTTTCCCTTGATCACAGTTGATAGCTGATTACTATGCCCTCTCACTGTTTCCAGAGGCCCTGAAGATGCTGTGCACTCTGCTCCATATGAATGAGGCTCTCTCAATCAAAGATGATGAGGCATAATCACTGCCAACTGTTGGAACAGGAGGAACATGCAGAAAAGCTAATTCTAGTGTGTATGTGTGCATATAGGGGGATGAAATGCCTCCCTTAATCCTTTTTCAAAAAACAAAATCAAGTATGTGTGTGGGTTTGTTTGTGTGGGCAGGAGATGCATACAAAAGCCACGCAAATCCAAGCTGTTCCCTGGGCTCACTCTATCATTCACCAGGAGATGCCAGGTAATGTTCCTTCTGGGCTTTTCTCCCTTCCTATTCCTATTCCTGTTTTTTTGTTTTTTTTTTTCTCAGCAGTTAATGTGATGGGATGGGATAAAAGCCAGTGAGAGTGTTGTATGTAGTCCATAAAACCCTGCAGTAAAATAGTATTTTCTTTGTCTGTTAAAAGATGCTCACTGCCCTAAAGAATTTTATTAGAAGAGATTTTTATCATCACTTTACTGTATAAACGCTGTTTCCACCCGGCCAAGACTGCAAATACTGGATGGAGAGCACTAAATCCTTGTTATTTTCCAATTAGCTCGATGTTCAAATGATCACACATAGACGCAATATTGTATATGTGTACTGTGTATTAAACTGTCTATTCATTGATTTCATAGTACAAATTTAATTAATGTAATTATAGTACCCATAATTAGACACTCATTCGTTCCTGACATTTGTCATTTAATCAGCAAAGGTATGTATTTTTTAATGCTGTGAACAGTGGAGATAAAGTTGTGCATCCATTGCAGGGCAGTATAGTGAAGTCTTCCATAATGGTCCTTCTGGCCTTGATATCAACTTTCGATCAGAAGTAAGATGCAAATGGCACCCAGCAGAATCCCAGGCAGTACCCTGTAGCCAGTTCTTTAATATTTTAAGCGAGATTACTTTTTTATTTCCATCTAAAAGTTACAGTTTCAAAATAACAAAAAAGCACCCTGCATCCGGTCAGTACTTAGTATCACCCCCTATGGCAAGTATCATAGCTTATAAACACTTTTTGAAGCAGCTGAGAGTCTTTAAGTTTTGGGGGATTTTCAATCATTCTTCCTGCAAAAGTCTTCTAGTTCTGTGAGAATCTTGGGACATCTTCCATGCAGTGCTCTTTGAGGTCTATTCACAGATTTTCAATGATGTGTAGGTCGGAGGACTGAGAGGGTATTTGCAAAACCTTCAGCTTGTGCCTCTTGAGTTAGTCCATTGTAGATTTTTAGGTGTTTAGGATCATTATCCTGTTGTAGAAGCCATCACTCTTTTCATTTTCAGCTTTTTTTTACAGACAATGTGATGTTTGCTCCCGGAATTTGCTGGAATTTAATTGAATCCGTTCTTGAATCCACTGGCTGCAACACAAGCCCAAAACATGATGGATTCACCCCCGAGCATAACAGTTGGAGAGGTGTTCTTTTCATGGAATTCTGCACCCTTTTTTCTCCAAACATTCCTTTGCTCATTGCAGCTAAAAAGTTGTATTTTAACCTCATCAGTCCACAGGACTTGTTTCCAAAATGTATCATGCTTCTTTAGAAATTCTTTTGCAACCGTCTGATACTGAATTTTGTGGTGAGGACACGGGAAAAGTTTTCTTCTGATGACTCTTCCATGACTGTCATATTTGTGCAGGTGTTGTTGTACAGTAGAGCAGTGCACCACCACTCCAGTCTGCTAAATCCTCCTGAAGGTCTTTTGCCGTCAAACAGGGATTCTGATTTGCCTTTCTAACAATACTTCGAGCAGTTGTCTGTGAAAGTTTTCTTTGTCTTCCAGACCTCATCTTGGCCTCCACCGTTTCTGTTAACTGTCATTTGTTAATTACATTACAAACAGAGGAAACAACTACCTGAAAACACTTTCCTATCTTCTTACAGCCTTGTCCTGCTTTGTGGGCATCAGTTATTTGAAATTTCAGAGTCAGCTGCTTAGAGGAGCCCATGGCTGCTGATTGTTGGAACAAGGTTTGAGGAGTCAGAGTATTTATAAGTTTGAAATTTACATCACTTGTCCTTTCCTAACAATGACTGTGAACAAGTCATAGCCCTTAAATAATTAAGGTATGAGACTTTGGTAAAAGTTACCTGAGAGCTCAATTCTCTTGTAGTGCCGAAACTTTTGCATGGTGCTTCTTTCCTTATTTTCACTGTAAACTAGTACACAACAAAAGTAATACACTAATCTTGCTTAAAATGTTGACAAGAGTGTTTCAACTTTACCTTTATGCCTTTTGGAAATCAGTTCATCTTCTGCTCACTTAACTATTCACAGCAACAGAAATTTTGACCAGGGGTGCCAAAACCTTTTCTTGCCACTGTACAGAGATCCAATAGTCTTATGTATGTACGCTGCCTCAGCACTAGCAAGACTGTAAATGTTTACAATTTGACCTTTCCTACAGTACAGGAGGGATCAAAGCTCAAAGACTGAGCTTCTACTTTCAAACGTGAGATAAGACGCAGCCTATTTCATTTCTTTTGATCAGCTGACATTTACATAGTGCGGTTAGATTACCTTACAGTATGTTTTCCAGGTCTGTGTTTAACAGCGACGCACCGTGCAGGTCAGCAGTCTGTATGTTCCACATGCATTTCAGGGACAATTCTCACACTCACACACACGCATGCACATACGTTTCACTATCCCTGTGGATAGTAAAGCACACACGCACACACCTGTGCGCATACACACAGCCTATTATCTCACAGACACAAGCGCTCAATACAAATTTGCCAAAAATTCATTCAAGAAACAATTGTGTAACGTTACTACTCACAATTTAACAGAATTTCAGTATACTGAATGTTGTCACAATCATAGGGAGTAGTGGTGCAACTGACGATTTTTTTCAGTATCGATTAATCTTCTGATTATTTTCTCGATTGGTTAATTTGGTTTAATTTCGTTTCTTCTATGAGACATCAGAAATACTGAAACTTCAAAAAGTGTGGTCTCCAAATACAGTCCAGACCGTAAGTATTCGTCAAATGACTTTAGATGAATTTGACTGAAATAAATTTTTTGGTTCAGGCTCTGACCTTCCTCACATTCAATCTGAAATAAAATAATGGATACTACATGAAAGTGCCAAGTCTCAGCTTTAAGTCGATGAGGTTTACATCAATATATAAAGAACTGTGTGGAACATATAGCCCTTTACACGCATAGCGCCCATATTATAGTGGTTTAAAGGTAATTGGACAAATAAAAATGAAGTTAAAAAAAAATCATATTTAATATTTTGTGGAAAATCCTTTGCAGTCAATGACTGCCTCAAGTCTTTGACCCATAGACATCAGCTGACTCTTTGTATCCTCCCTGGTGATGCTCTCCCGTGGGGTTCACTGCAGCCTCCTTCAGCTCTTCAGCCTGTGGGGTCTCTGCCTTTAGTCTGCTCTTCAGCAAGTGAACCGCTGAATGTTCAGACTATGATCAGGTGACTGACACCACCAGTCGAGCATATTTCACCTCTTCACCCTGAAAAGCTCTGTGGTTGCTTTGGGCAATATGTTTAGGATTGTTGTCCTGCTGAATGATGAAATGTTGTCTGATGAGTTTTGATGCATTTGACTGAATCTTGGTACATAGTTTGCTCCTCTGTACCTCTGCTTTCATCCTTTTGCTTCTATCAGCAGTGAAATCATCAAAAAGGCCAGGGTGACGGTTCCATTGGAGCCATACATGCCCAAGTCATTACAGGACCACTGCCACGTTTGACAGATGAGGTGGTGGCTTTGGTCATCAGCTGTTCTTTTTTGTCTCCACACTTTCCTCTTTCCGTCATTTTGATAGAGGCTGAACTTTACAGGTTTCTTTTTGTGTGTTTTTGTGATCTGCAGCCTGGCCTTTCTGTTTTTGAAGTTTTACCAGGGGTTTGCATCTAGTGGTGAATCCTCTGAGGTTATGGTTGCAAATCTTCTCTTGATTGTTGACAAGGAAACATGTCCTCGTACATCCTGGAGATCATTCTAGACTTGTTGTGTAGTCATAAAGGGGTTTTTATTAACCATATTACACCAAAGTATTTTGCAGTCTTCCACAAGACTTGTGCCCCTTGGTCTACTACGTGTTTTGACATTTTTTAGTTTTCCGTACACAGCTGCTTTTTTAGAGTGTAACCAACTGATTTTGGCAACGTTTGATATCACTTACCTCATCATTATTATTATTATTATTATTATTATTATTATTATTATTATTATCATTATCTGCACTTGCGTGGTCACCTCTTCACTCCTCATATTAACAGATAATGCCACCCCAATCTAAGTAGCAACTCTCATTTATCTCTGAGCCACGTGTGATCTTTTTTTGTGCATGAGCTAACTTTGAAACAACACGCAGCTGCCCAATAACCATATAGAAGCCAAGGGTCCCATAACATTTGAACTCTTGAAATTTGGGAAATATGTGTTAAAAGGGTTATATCTTCTACACAGTACTTTCAATGCTGACCTACTCAAATTAAAGGTGAGACTTGGCACTTTAACGTAGCATTCATTATTGTATTGTGAATTGGGTCTGAAGAACAAAAAAATGTTACTGTCCTAATACTTAGGATCTTGACTGTATTTGCTTTCGTCCAAATAACAGTCCAAACCCAGAGGTCGAAATAATAAAAATTATCAATGATTAATCCATTTTCAAAATTCTTGTTGCTAACTAATCGTTGAAGATTTGACATGGAAGAGTAACAATATAAGTATCTCTTTTAATACTGAAGCACATGCACACATTACATTAAAGATTCTAGTCGACCAAATCATCCTAGTGGCTGTATATCTCTTCACTGGTCTCTAGAATAGCTTAACCACATTACCCAGGTTTGGACACACTTCCACAATGCTGAAGGATTTTTTTTACACAATATCAAGATGATTACAGGGTGATTCTTCTTGTAGTACACTGTGGTTACCTTAATGTCTGATCCTCGCTAAGGTTAATTCTTACTGGTGGAGGACTGTAAGCATTTGGCCACGTGAACTCCTGAGGTGGAACAGCTCACATATTGACTGACAACACATCAATATGTGCTGTGTTCCTTCTCAGGAGTTCACAGTTTGTCAATAGCATCAAATGAGCATATGCCTCTGATCTTACAGCACAGAACATCAAATAAAACCTGATAAAATGACACACATTACACCTTGCAGTGTTTTTCATGTATTATGCACATTCAAAAAAATCAGTTTGGGTTTAACATAATTGCAATGCAGATTGTCGTCCTATCATACCTTGTTATCAGAGAACAATCAAAGTTGATTGCATTTGATCCTGGTGACCAAGGTGGTAGGCTACACCACACTTAAAATAATCAGTTTCACTGTTGATGACTAGTTTGGATGAGAAAGAAGACAGTGAATGTGAAATGCACTGCTGCCTCCCACCAAAGGAAGTGAGCACCAAATATATGCTTTCAACATACCGCCTTGCCCTCTGCTCTCTCTCCTTGTATACTGCCATTCCGCGGATACAGATTTTTTTTTTAAAGAAAACATAAATGACTGCGGGTCTGCAAGATCTTTCAGCCATCTCTTTAGTATAAACTGTAGATTCTTTGTCAAGGACCCCAGAGGAGGTAAAGAGACATCTAAATAAACCTCAACATATGCAAGAACAATATACTGTAAATGAAAAACCACTTGATGAATGATTTCCTTTTGGGTGTATTAGTAAGGTTTGTTCCAGAGTTTCTCTGCCTTTCTTGTCAGCAGATAGAGAATTTCATTTTGATTTTGGCCTTGAATGTCTCTGCTGTCTGCACACAACAGAATGATGGGAGAGACAAACATAAGCCAGGTTAAGGGTGAAAGTGGTTTAATAATGGAGCCAAATTGATTCATGTGTTCACCCTCTATGAACCCCCCTCTCTCTTCTTACTGTAATTGTATCTGCCAAAACTTCTTTCCATCTAAACTAGTTGAAAGATGGCAGCTATTGAAAACACTTCATATTCAGACGTGGTTCTCAAGGCTGTTGCCATAGCTTACCTTAAAAGTCTGTCGGCAATAATATGTCACGCTAGAGAGGAAAAGATGTTTAATTTCATCTCCGAGATTTATATGACAAGGTGGATGATAGATGCAGTGGAAACTAATAAGGTGTAAGATGTGAAAGAAAATATTAAAACTAATCAAACAATTGTCTGCTGTAATGAAAATATGTGGTTACCTGATTCTATAAACAAACCAAAGATCCCCATACAGCTAAAATTAATAACCAGTCCACTGCTACTCCCCCGTTTCCGACTTCTACCAGGATATTGCTCATACATGCAGCGGGCTGAGGTGGTGCTATAATGCATAGAAACCCATTTCAAGCGACAGATAATCACTAGTTGTGATAAGAATTAGCAAAATAGGACAGTTTTTTTTTTTTGTTTGTGCTCAAATGAGTCAGGAGTGCATATCCCCTCGCAGCTGACAGTTAAAAGGTTTTTCTTGCAGTCTGAATTTACATAGTTTGAATAACAGTCATCTTAAATATGCAAATAGTACTGGGCAAATGACAGGGGGTGTGGGTGTGTGTGTGTGTGTGTGTGTGTGTGTGTGTGTGTGTGTGTGTGTGTGTGTGTCAGTCATGGGGAACTGATCTCCCTGGCTCCTGACACATACAAGGCTCAATATATGACATTCATGACAAGCCATTATACTACTATACAGAATGTAAATAGCTTGCCTGGCACATAAACCAACAACGTTTCTAGCCTACAAATATGAAACCTCCATGGAGTAAAAATTCACAGTAGAAAGAGTGCACACCATTCTTATTTGCAGGTCCAAGTGCCCTGTTAGTAGTTTTCCAAACGCTGCTTTTAATGGTGCTCTGTGAGGAAAATGCTTTTTGGGTTGCAGGGCATTTTTTCATTGCAATACCGTGAGTGGCCTCTGGGACAAATTCGCTGCAAGGCTGAGTGGAGACACCATATCCAGCTCTCTTAATACATCCATGGTGCAACCCCACAGAACTGCAAGCATGACTGTAGACTCTTACTGTTCTTATAAACATCAGTTAATATATGGGAAATAGTGTATGCGTGGGTTCTACACCTGTCAATCCTCATCTACACTACTCCTATGTACTATTAACGTTTTTCCCAGTTACATTTTGAGGGAAATGTAATTGCTGCTTGGATTACGTTCAGTTTACGTTTTTCTTTTTCTCTTTTTTTCTGTGAACAAAGTGCTACGTTATTTTACTTAAAGTGGAAGGTTGTTGGGGTTCCTGGATAACAATAATAAAGGTTAATCACATATTATTTACTATGAGCAGATATTGTACCGCAAAATATTTTCAGGAAAACAAATCAAATACGTTGTTAGTGACCATTTTGCAGGTAAATTCACAAAGAAGATATTGCGTATTGACAGAGAGATTACTTAAACATGTTTCTTCATATGCTGATTTAAAAAAAAAAAAAGTAGCATTATTTTGCTCACGAAAATATATATAAATAAACTACAATAATGATCTTTTCCTCCACAGACGTTAATCTACTGCAAGAAAAGACTAAACTTCCTGTCCTACTGCTGCATCGCCTTGTCACTGTTATGTCTTTTACCAGCCAGTCACTGTGGAGCCTACATGCCAATTTTGCCATCATTTGCATTAAGTTATAATTTTTCAGCTTTCAACCCCTCCCATGTAGCTGGTCAGCCCCACGTAGCCTGGAATCCCACAATGCTTTACAAAGCGATGGACAGGGTGAAACTTTGCGTTGCCTTACTGTACTGTAGATGCAGCGGTATTTGAGCTAAATTCTAATGTCAGCATGCTAACATACTCACAGTGACAATGCTAACATGCTGATGATTAGCGGGTATCATGTTTACCATGTTCACCATCTTAATTTAGTGTGTTAGCATGCTAACATTTGGAAATTATCACTAAAATACAAGAAATATAAAAACATGGACCTGATGTTGCTCGATGAAAAGTTAAGATATTTTGGTCTGCACCAAAGTGGTGGACTGACTGAGCGACATTGCCACCCCTGGAGCCGTGCTGCTAGCATGGTTAAATATGTGATAAACTACAGTTAGTATTGAGGCGTGGTTGTGCGAATGAGTGTGACCCACCTGTAGAAAACTGTTATTTTTGAATACGAGGCTCTACCTCCCTGACACACTTCAGGAAAAGCATAACATGGCCCATTTACTAAATCTCTCTTGTCTAATACCCACAGAGCTGACTTTTTATTTGGCTCCACTGTTTCTCTTAAGTCTGTGTCTTTTCATGGCACATATACAGACCCAGGTGGCTCCTTGGGAATGAAAACCACAACCACACTTATTCCTCTTGATTCCTGCTGTTACATAGATGGATACTGCTTGAGGTTTAGGGATTTAAGTATCCTTTTCCTTGGATGACTGTGCAAGGTGCACTTTGCTTATCTGTGCTCTTCCACCTGCAGAACAAAACCTGAACCAGAGCTTTGATATTCTCTGTCGGCGGCAATCTGTTGCTGTCACGATTTTCATTTGAGATGAAAGGGGAAAAGCAAAATAAACAAATCCAGCTAAATTTCTTGGTATATGCACACACATACTGTACGTACGCAATACCATCAGTCTTTTTTATGTGTGTATTTCTGTGTGTGTCAGTCCACCCACAAGCATTTGATGGGGATACAGGGAGCCATGAACAAAGGCATAAAGCATAATTAGTTTTGCAGCATTTGGGTTGGGTTTTTATCAGGGGATTTATTTCAACTTATGATCTCACGTCTACTATAGGTGACTTGACCCACCAGACCACCCACACACAGAGAGATGAAACTTTCTCTGTGGTCTGTCTGCGTGATTATTCTTCAGTTTCACAGGTGCTCTTTGCAAGATGTAGCCAGCCAAAGATCCATTATAAAGTCAAAGATTTTACATGTATCAAAAAAATAGTCATTGGTTTTGGGTCGGCCATATGGACAAAATCAAATTTTGCAATCATATCAATCTATATTTTTATTATAAAGTGACATTATTCAGTGAGTGACAAGTAGCTTTTAGATACTGTAGCTTAATCGATGGTGATGATGATGTGAAGAGGATGAAGGAGACTCCGCTAACACCGTCTTGATTGCATATAAAGGTTTATTACAAAGAAGTACAACGTCAAATCAAGCACTTGCAGGTCTGCTCGTGAGAGGGTGTGAAGCCAATGAACCACTCTGAAAATCAGCCTTGACCACCGACTCTTAAATAAGGCAGTTGTTTTCCTGAAAAACGTCACTAACATATGGGTTTACGTCCAAAGCATTTCCTCCTATTCAGACTGCAAGGCACCCTCTGAGGACCTTTGACCTAGGGCCTTTGACCTAGGGCCTCTATTTAAACACATAAATTCAGTTCTAAATATGTAACCATACACCTCAATACCACACAATTTTGAAAAAGAAAACTGCTTGTAATGTGGATATGATGATGAAGAATATGATAAGCAAGTTAGGGCAGATGTTATTGAGCTAAAACAGTCCATGAGCCCAGAATGTCACTGAACTGTAACACCACCTTAAACACCAGAAAAAGACAATATTTAAGATAAATAATGCTCATTTCTGTCTCATTAAGTCTAGCATCGCAATATCCATTATACTGTCAAATTCTATTATACCAAATATAAGAGAAGAAGTTCAGAAAATGAGAGACTTAGAATTAAGTTATCAAATTCAGGGAGACTAAGGGTAATTAGTCTCGGTCTAAGGAAAGGGTAATTAGTGTATGGGTAATTAGTCTAAGGATTTTTTCGTCAGACAATCATAAATGTCAAACAGCAGAAAACGCTAGGCACACTAGTGGCAAGGCTCTGGGGATGACAGTGTCAGTTGGTCCACCACTTTGGTCCAGACTGAAATATGTCAACAACTATTAGATACACTGCCATGAAATATTGTGCAGACATTCTTGGTTCCCAGATGTTGACTCGGAATGACCGCAGTTCTAGGTTTGGTTTCAGAAGTGGGGGGGTTATGCATGTAGACTGCAGTATTAATGAACGTAATACACTAATGACTTTTTTATGATGATTTATGATGGATATACTATATTTGCTTTTGCCCTTTACCTCCTTATGAGAATACTCACTACAAATAATAACATGCATAAATTATTTATTTACATATAGAAAAATGTGCAGAGAAGTTTGGAGTATTTTTAAAGCCCAGGGTAGTGTCTGCGGGTCTTAATCTAACACAGAAACGTGCCTAACCAAGATGATAAACCTGGTATATATTATACCTGCTAAACATCAGCATATCAATATTGTCACTGTGAGCATGTTGGCATGCTAATGTCAGCCTAATGAAGAGCCTCACAGAGCCACCAGCATGGTTGTAGTCTTGTTAATTGTTAGAAACAACAGTACTACACCTGTTTATCCAGTCCAGTTTATTTAAGCATGTGAAACCAAGATGACTGTCAAAAATAACTTCTCTTGATCCAAATGTGGATATAATGTAGATCAACTCCTATTGCTGCATCTGACTGAGCTCATAGCCCCTTCCCCTCTGTTCCAGATCTGGTAAGACCCTGAACATTGTGACCTCAGACTGACCCAGATAACTTTGATGCTGGTGGGCAACCCTCAGTACTCTCCCTGCCACCTGCTCCTGCATCGCTCCCATCTTCCCAACCACCATGGCTACGAGCAGTGCCCCTGGCTGTGAGAGGCTGGACCCCGACTCTGACAAACAGACCAGCAGTCTCACGAACATCATGGCTGCCATGACAACCAAAGACTCGGACAGCTCAGCTGCCAACATTATGAGGAATGGCAGGGCTCAGCAGGACAGGTCTCAGGCCAAGAAGACTCATCCATTGCGGCCTCACCTGACTGGAAGGAAGTTGTCGCTGCAGGAGAGAGGCACTTACCTGTCATCAGGCTCTGGAGGAGGCTATACACACATCTCCCCTCGTGTGGCTCGGAGGCCCACAGTGGAGTCTAAACGTGTGTCTATATCAGACTCTCAGGTGAGGAAGTACATTTTATACATTTTTTATTAAAACTGATAATCATGAAGTTGCTTAAATGACCTTCACTACACATGAAATTATAGATTTTCCATTTACAGTGAGACAGAGAGCAAAGAAAAATCAAAAAGCTAGAATCTTGCACCTAGAACGTTCTTTTATATTCAAATTTTTAACTACTAAACTACTACATTTTTCAACTACATTCCTCTGATTTGGAATTGCAGACATGAATTTCTGCAGTTGGGTGTGACCGGTGGCTACATAGCAGGGAGACACACAAACTGGGAGAATGCCGCTCCATGTTGCTTATGAGAGCAGTTGTCATAGCTTGATACAAGCAACATATTGCTCAGTATATTTGCATTATCAACAGAGGAAGAGGAGCCAGTAGGTCAGTGGAGAACTTGACAGGGAGAAGAAAGCGTGAGAAGGTGTAAGCACTAGTCTTCCATTAGCACATATCATCATCAAAACATGCCTCTGTGTATTAGTTAATTAAGGCATCATTATCCCAGCCTCTGTCATGGATGTGCAGCCTATACAGCACTCCGTGCTCTGCACTGTAAGCAGTTGTGTGTCGTAATGACATGTGAGAGCACTGTGTTCTACTGTTGTGACAAGAGCACTTTTGACTGTTTCATGAGACAGAAATTAAATGCATTCTGGCCAGCATTGTGCTGCTGGATACACCATAGAAGAAGTGAGGGGACTGAGCGTGGGAGCAGCTGAGGATTTGCCATGGTAACTTTGGTGACAGTTAACACCATTCCTAGTGTACTTTACACAGTAGTTTTAGATGTAGCCTGGTCAGGTTGTTACACAGTCACCTCTCATCCCATGGCCGGGTAAAGGCATTCCCCTTGCTGACTGCTGTACTGGAACCTTCACATGCCTGGTGCATTTCGGACATTTTTTAACTGCACATTCAGAAAAGAAATTCACAGTGTCAAACCTTTGAAACTACCTGCTTCATAGCCTGCTTACCAGGGTTTCAGGGAGGCAGGAGCAAGCTGACAAACCCACAATGGTGCACACACCAGATCAGAACTGGAGTTGCTCTGGATTCAGACTGTAGCCTTCAAATTAGATACATTCAGTGTGGATACACTTTAGTGGTGCATCTTTATATCAGCATATATTTCAACACTTACAAAGAATCAAAGCTTAGGAAATTAGGAAGTTGATAACACACTTATATTTTATGCTAAATATGAAGCTAAAGCCAGGAGATGGTCAGCCTAGCTTATCACACAGACTGGAATCATGGGGTGAAAGTTTGCCATCCTCTGTCCAAAGGTAACAAAATCCACCCGTAGCACCCCTGAAGCTCACTAACTGGCACATTATATCTCACTTGTTTAAGTAGTAGTAACTCCAGTTAGTCACTGCGTCCGGCCAATAAATAGTCCCCCAAATAACTCACTCACTCATATGCTAGTGCTAGTTGAGGCAAGCATGTGCTTCCTCCAGGCTATACTGCTCTTGGCCAGTCTCCAGGCTGCGCTACAGTTGAGTCCCAACCTCCTGAGGTCCTCCTGCGGTAGAGTTGTCCAGGTATTCCTGGGTTCCCTCAGTGTCTAGATCACCCTCAGGGTGGGTGCTCCCAGAGCAGTTTGGCAGGTTCCATGGGTGAATCGGACCTGGTAGTTTGGCCATCAGCTGCTACCTTTTTAGCCCTGATGACTACAAGCAGACATTTGAGACCCCATTGTACCAACTCAGGGCTTCTATCTTGTGCAGACAACTGGCATTGAAGGCATCAAGACATCTTTCCAGGTCCAACGACAGACCGAGTCTGGAGCCTACAGGAGGACAGACAGGACCAGGCTGCTGTACAGCCTCAATTTGGTAGAATGGCTCAGCTATCTATGCTTCTGTGGTTGATACTTGCTAAGGTGGTAGCGGTAAAATTGATACTCTCACATCCTGGTCTCATTCTGGAGTCAGATGTAATGCAGCTTCCCAGGTAGCAAAGGGGCTTAACGGGCTATACTTCTTGGTCAGTGATAGTTAGCAGTGAGGGGTTGTGGAGGAAGTCACTCGTGTACTGTACCTTGGTCTTATCCCCGTCGATCAAGAGGCCTAGAGGCTCGGTCTCCTCATTCATCACATCCAGTGTTAGTTAAACTACCCCCAGAATCTCATCCAGCTGTGCTACATAATCAGCATAGTCATCCACAGGCTTCAGTGTGGTTCATTATCCAGGTTGAGGCCCAGCTCCACTCTTGATCTCAGTGTTAGGGCACAGCTCCCCGTTGACGCTGACACAGAACCTGGTGTTGTTGTAGAGGAGCTTAAGCATGTCCACCAGAACTCTGGGGATGCCAAGGCTTATGAGTACCTTCCACAAGGCCTCTCTGTCCACAGATCCACAAAGGCTGTAAGCAGCGGTTGTTGGAACTCACTGCACTATTCACCCAGATTCTCCCACATGGCAGGATTCTGTCTTTAGTTGACCATCTGGGTGTTTAGTTGACCATCTATTCTGTACAAAAAGCCATCATTAGTGACCTTTAGAGGTGCTGGTAGGTGGATTTTGTTTTCTTTGGACAGAGCCAGGCTAGCTGTTTCACCCTGTTTCCTCTGTGCTATGCTAAGCTAACCAGCTACCGGTTGCAACTTCATATACTGTATAGTTTACAGACATGGGAGTGGTTTCAATCTTCTCATCTAACTCTCAGCAATAAAGTAGATAAATGTATTCCCCAAAATGTCAATATATTTAAAATTGTATATTTCTTTACAGTAATGATGATTGTCATTATTTGTATCACACAGAAAACATGCAGTTGAAAACGTATAAAACATATATCAGTCTGTTTGTTCTAACCCATGAAAACTAGTAGGAGTATCATGTGGGAATGGGTGACTCCTGAATTTCCATTATCCTCTCACTTTTTTTTCTAATTCAGAGACATTAAAAATGCATGACAACTGCCAGGATGTTGAACTCCTCTGAATTTAACAGACTGCTGCCTTAGACTCTCAGACCTGTCATTGTGTCCTTTCCTATCTGAAAATGGAGTTGGAGCTCTTGCACTGAACCATAAAAAGGATTCATGTTGGTTGTAGTTCCCTGTTCTCACTGGGTCTACAATATGGTACAGTGGAGAGAAAGCAACATTTATTTCTTGTACAAACATCAGTAATGACAGACATTACATGAGGCCTGAGAGGAATACATGCCAGGCAATGAACAGCAACATTTTCTCTTTTTTTTTGCCAACATGTTTTTTTTGTTTGCCTATGTGGAATTTCAGTTTGTCCCTCTCTGCAGTGTGGGCAGACAGAAGTTTTCGTGTATTTCAAAGTTCCTCAATATAACAGCAATTAATGCAATGGGAAAATGTATAAGAATGACTTAAACATACATGTTCTCATCCCCACCCTCCTAGACAATTTGGGAATTCCCACACTAAGCCACATGAGGAAATACTTTGTGTCTAGGTTATACTGTATAATGGTTTAACTAAAGCACAGAAGCCTCTTACTGCTATTGTTTTCTCTCTGTGTTGCAGGAATATCTTCTTTGAGTTCTCACTCCTGACTTTCTCATCGCATTTGTTATTGCGTTCTCTCACTCTGTTTTGTACACATGGTGTCTATAATTTTAAAGTAAGATGAACGTTATAACACAATGACTTCTCTGTTTTGCAGTTTAAGTTTAGGATCAAGAAAATCCAGAGAAAACTACCAAAAATGATTTGTGCTAAATGCATGCCTACATATTTGAGAGCATGGTTTTTTATGTAAAAATGGATTATCAAATCAAGTTTATTTATATAGCCATTATTCATAGGGATCCATAACACCCACATTATGGAACAATAAATGAAAATGATGCATGACTATGTTGATGAGTTAATTTTTGCACAGAAATGAGACCGTGGATTTTGTCCCCAATACTTACACTGGATGGTTAGAGTATTGTTGGGAACCCCTCTACATCCTCAGCAGGTATCTCGAGGTCAAAAGCGTATCGCCTTAGCCTTTACGCCTAGCCAGAGTGGAGCAGCGAAGACTGACTAGCCTTCAGCTGCAGGGCTCTGATCAGCCACAACCATCTTGAGCTTGGTGCAGATAGTTACTCCACATTGCTTGCAGGATGGATCTCCTACTTTGCTTCAGATCGTTAGGTTGTTTAGGGTTGGCAAGAGGTTGGCCACAGTGTGTAGACGGAAGGTCAACTTACCCTGGTCGGTACCCTTTACTTCCTTCCAGGACAGTGATCAATCGAGAACCTGATCCCACTGCATCCACTGTCCCTGGCTGGTGAGCCCTGCTGCTATTACGCGACGGTCCTCTTTTGCTGCCTCTCAGACCCTTTGCACCACGAGTCCTCTCTTGCCTTCAGCATTGGCCTTGATCCATTGCTGGTGTTATAGTTTCCAAGCCCCAACCATCCTTGACAGACCACCCCAACGATCTGATGTTTCCAAAGGAAACAAATGGAGGACATATTGTGAAGGGCTTTACAAGTCAAGAATTGTCATTCCAGTGTGATCAGATGGTTGCTGAGAGTGAGCAAATTATGATTAAATGCTGTACTGTACTGCAGTAATCTGTGAGGACTCTCAGGGTCAATTATGTCTTTTCATCTCTATGCAGATGAGTCTTCCTTCTATTTGTATTTATATTCACAGCCACTTTAAGTGGTTTTAAACTGCTATAAAACAATTTAATCCTGTGTTATCAGTAGCACCTTGTCATTATTATTACCCATTCACATTTACAGATCTGTCTATTTTTTTGAAAAGTCAACAAAGTGTTTTGCTTTTTATCTGTTATGTCTGATTATGTTAAAGCTAAGAGCAGAGGAGATTTCAAAATTAGTCACTTTGGCAAGCCATTGAACAACAGTGAGTGTTACTATTTGTTCATCTTCACAGTACATTAGCACAGTAAATGATGGGGTTATCTTTATTCTTGTCAAGTACAGCAGTAGCCGATTGTGGACACACATACAGAACAGATCTGCGTCTGTTACTTCAGTATTTCATCTATGGAAAAAAAAAAGTGAAATTAGGCAGTCTTTCCTGTTTTAGTTGATGCTCTGTTGTTGTGCCACAAGTCAGGTCTGCACATTTCTGCCATTTGCACCTGAACATATAAAACAAGACAGAATAAACCCACCTTCCTCTGCAATGGCTTAATTTTGCAGCAGTCATTATACCATTCTACCAAAATTGATTTTAATATGACAGAATGGGGAAATTGTTTTACACTTACAGGCTTTAAATATAATGAAACATAAGTTCCCTTTTTATCACATACTTCCTGAGGCAGACATGCACATTATTCATCATAAAAATGAAATGCATGGTCATTGGTTTTGAATGGCACAGTGGCAGTGATCCATTTGTTATGCACTGATATTGATCAGTTGTTGAGTAATGGACAGAGATGTGGAGAGTTTGGTGCAGATGGGAGAAATGGGTGTGTTACATACTGAGGGAAGATAGTGGGGCTGCACTGTTAATGTAAAGCAATAGTCTAATGTGATTTTATGACAGAAAAGCCCTCTAAAGATTTATTGTGGCCTGGTGGAGCATTTGAGTTTAATTTATGTGTGTGTGCATGTGACAGATGTATTTAAGGCTTTCTGCATGGCTCTCTTTATCCATCATTTCTATCAACTGCAGTGCAGTGCCCACTGAGCATGTGCCAGCAAGCTGTGAACTCAGTGGAAGTCCTCTCAGCAAATCCCTCCTATTGCCCTTTTGTTTGGATTCTCCTCATTTGCCTTTCCTTTTATCCTTCACCGCCCTATTTTTTCTTTACTCTTTTAAACAAATCATAGCAATTCTTTTCTGAGTTCCACTGCTTGCTTCACCTCACAAAGCCCCATCTGCTTTTCTATCTCTCACCCTTTGTCATAATCCCTGCCCACAGTACTTCACATCATCATACCCTACAGTTCATAACCCTCCTCACATCTCCTGCAGCACCAACTGTAATATTCAATACAAGCTACATAACCAGCATGTTACGTAACCCACTATATAGTGTCATATTTTCTAAAATACCTTGCCTGGTGGAGAGTGAGTTGGTTCGGTACTTTCACTCCTGCCACACTAGTCTGTTTCTTTTACATCTGTGTTCTCCTACCACCTCTCATCCTTTTAAACATGTTCCAGGATCAAGCCTCAGGCACTGGTCTGGCTCACACTAAGCCGCCACCCCCCCCAACTGTAATGAGAGAACCGCTCTCAATCCATTTTCTCCACAGCTCCATCCCCTTCTCTATCTCACTTAAATCACTGCTCACTTTCTGCTCATTGACTATGCTGTCTGTGCACCCGCACTCAGCCTACATCTGAAATTCTCCCCACCACCAAACTCTCCTCTCACCTCTCTCTTCCCCCTCCTCCCTGTCCTGCTGTGGTCTTCTCTCCTCTGCCGTGCCCCTGGCTGACTCTGTGCTGTCGTGGTGGTTGCTATGGAACTGCAAATCAGCCATTTAAGCAGTAGCACTCTAATGGATTTGCAGACAGTAAACAGCAACTACAGACTGCATCATTACCTACATCTCAGAAATAAATGACTTTCAACACACATACACACAGTGGGAACATTTTGCTCCTGTACCAACAACAGCCCTGTTTCTCTTTGCTTTAGATGATGCAAAGTATTATGTCCGGTGCTGATCATGTTTATGTTGATGATGTAGTTCCTCATGTCCCCACCTTTTGTCTTGCCCTTTACAGGACTGTATCCAGTTGAACCAGTATAAGCTGAAGAGTGAGATTGGAAAGGTGAGGTTCTCCTATTTCTGCCATTTACCTCTGTTAAATATCAAGTGGTTTGGGAAAATACCAGTAACTTAGGGAAGATTGGCCCTTTGTTCAGTTTACCTGTCGAGTGGGAAAATGGGCACCAAAATCATTCACAGCATTGAGTTGTGAGTTGTTTCTCTTATGTGACTTGCAGGTTGTTAAATTGTACAAGTATAATATCATATGATGTAGACAGGAAGGTTTGTTTTTGGACCTATTTAGGTGCACATCAATTACCCATCCACTATGTAGGGAGCCAAAGTCATGATGTTGTGCCCGGGCTAGCCTCTGTTCCACTAGCTTCTGTAACTCAACGCAGTCTCTCATTCAGCATATCTTTCATCAGTCTTTCTGAGGAAGTTAAGCACGTTCCTGGGTTTACTTTCCATATAAAAAGACAGATTGAAATCCACTGCAGCAGTTGCTTTTAGAGACTGAAACCTTTTTGTGATTTTACAAAGATAAACATTTACTTTGGTAGCAGAGGATAACTACAGCTGCTACGAAAAAGCTACAAGAACTGCAGCACAGGTACTTATGTCATCGTAACTTAATTTTGTACATATCCATAAAACTCACCAACACTCTCTTCTAAAGTGATTTTTTTTTTCAACTTTCTAGTTGTACTCTTTTGACACATGACTTCTAGCTCACAGTTCAAAAATGTTATTTCAAATTTTGTCCTAACATTTTCTGAATTGTTGGCTACAGCTACCTTTATAGCTGCTCAAGTTCTCCTTTTTTTTAAAAATATACTAATATCCTTCTATCAAACAAGACAGTTTACAGGCACTTAGAGGCTCTGTGAGGCAGTTCTTACACACAGCAATGCTCTTAGCTAAAAGCTAACGCCAGCCGGCTGACGTGCTCACAATGACAATGCAAACATGCTTATGTTTAGCAGGTGATGTTTGCAGCGTCCGTGATATTAGTTTAGCATGTTAGCGTCATAACATTTGCTAATTACCACTAAACACAAGGTACATCTGAAGTTGAAGGGTATGTCAACCTAATGGTGCTAGATGGTTTAAGTCAGAGGATCACCAATGTCATTAGGATTCATCCTTTGGGGACCGTGAGTGTTTTTACAGAATTTTATAGCACTCCTTCCAACAGACGTATTTCAATCTAGACTGAAGTGGTGGACAGACAGACCAACAGATCGACATTACCAGCCCACATGAAAATGTCCATGTGACAAAAACATTAGATTGGATATGGTAAAAAGTAATGAAATGAAAAGCAAAATGGCAAAATTCAAAGTGTGCATTATCAGTGTTTTGAAGGGCAGAATTGGTGTTGTGATCTACAACATTTCAAACGTTACAGAAGTCAGACTGAGCTGCAACATGTATCTTTTCTAAACCTGACAGCTCACCAGGTCGACTCAGGTTTTGCATTTTAAAACACAACACTCGGAGATAAATACTTTTGGGGTTAACATATGGGGTAATTCATTGTGGCAGCAACAGAGATGAAAACTGAAAAACTGGCATATTGAAAACAGGTGAAATGCACTCATTGTATGCAGCAGGGCCAGGCACATGCAAAAAGTGGTGTTTATGGATAGGCATTTTTAGCAAAAGGCATTTAAAGGGCTTATTAACAGTAGATACATTATTAGATATTAAAGTAGTAGATATTTAAGCGTGAAAAATGAGTATCAAACCATCTTTATTTTAAAACATAGACAGTGATAGGTAATGCTTGGACCATGTGTTGACTAAAGCCCACAAATACATCTCTTTCTGTCCTTAAGATAGAAGAAATTTTGTTCTAACGATTTTCAAACCCTGAGTCATTTATGAACAGCTAATGGCAATTCTAGCTGTCGAAGACATCAAAGGTGATATAACTCAGTTTATTTAATTAATATGAATGTTTGACCTACTTTTCAAGCAGTTACGAAAATTGTTTGCTCTTATCAAGAAGAAACCAGGGGGGAAAAAAGGACTATGATGGTAAGCACATATCCTGTGGTAGTGTGTGTGTAGGAGGAGCCATTCTGTGCTGTCAAAGAATAACAATGTGTTTTGTTTTTTTTTTTGAGTGGAAAGAGTGGTTCCTTGAAAACAATCTGTCGGCATGGCGCTGCTGTCTGTTCTCGAAGTATTGCTTTCGGAATCTCAATAAAATCCCTCACCAGTTCTGTTGAGGAACTACTTTGTGTTAATGCGTATGGAGCTCCAAAATCATACCAATATATATTGTGGAAAATATGAAACAATAACGTGAAATTATTTAGGAAATTACTAAAACACCATTCATTATTATAAAATGTAATTTCATCCTTTTTGTATGACTTCATCTCTATTTCATATTAAACATTATTTCAAACTGAGTTTTTTCAGAAGTCTTTTTCTGATTACACATTTCATACCATGTCTTGTCTATGGTGAAATAAAAATGATATCCAATAAAATTCTGTTATAAAAATGAATGACGATATAATATTTCATAATGATGAGTTGAGTTTTAAATGTGGAGCTGAACAACAAAATCTGGGTATAGGACTGAATTATCATTGAATCATGTGTTGTTGTGAACAGGAAGGTCCATATATAAATGATAAATCTCTTTGTTGTTGTATTGCAGGGCTCCTACGGTGTGGTCAAACTTGCCTATAATGAGGATGATGATAAACATTATGTAAGTCAAAGCAATCATTTTACATTTGAGCTTGTTTTCTGATTATCAACTGAGGTGCCGTCTCTCTGCAACACAGCCACAGCTCTCCTTTGACTTTTCATCCATTCTCTCTGCATCTATTGTCTAGACAGAGGAGCTTTACAGGATCTCGCCATGGCTATTGATTTTTTTTTTTTTTTTTTTTTTTTTTTTTTTCTTCCACCTTGTTGCTGAGAGTTCCTTCCACTCAAATTGCATCAGTTGCCTTGGAAGAAATGTGGAGATGAGAATGATTTCTTGATCCTCTTAAGGTGCATCCAGTACTTTATTATCTATTTTCAAAGCAGTCCTGCTGTTGATTTGTATATCAGGTTGCTGCTGAGGTTAGTTCATGAGGGAGACTCTGGATATGAATCGGCACACTGACATTAAGTCGTTTCAGATTTTCCATCAAGGTGATTTGTTCCCTCGACAACCTCAGCCCCTCCACATGTAAGCTGTTTTATATTTTAACATAGCTAAGCTGCCCTGTACAGTTACAACAGCCAAAGCGTTTGGATGAGTCATATAGGCTTAATCTGCCAGCTCTGGATGGGTTTAAGATATACTTTTGAACTGGAGCCAGTGGGAGCTCAGAGCTAAACACAACCTAATATTAAAAATGGGTGCTTCCAAAGGTGCTGATGCAGAAAGGTAAACAGGAGTTTATGTGAGGACAGACAAGGCCTATAAGACAAGTGGAATATTATAACATGGGAAGGCTTACATAAACATTCCCTCTGGGGTGGAATAATGACATGAAGCTTTATACAATGCCGACCTGCAGAGCTGGTCAGACATTCAGCAGTATACAACCCTTCCCTAAATTACAGTACGTCTATATACTACAAATTAGCAAAAACAAAAATGTGTTTTGTTGGAGCCTGTGTTGCAGTATGAGAGAATCCAAATGGAGCCTCAGAGAGTTCTTCTTTGCCAGAATGACGCAGCCTGAAGTCTGAGATTCTTGACATGAAAAATTTGGATTGAGATGTGCAATGCACCTAATTTTTTACCCCTGCACTCTTCCCCATCTGTCCCATCTAACATATACTAAGCTTTCATGTTTGCTGTGCATGTGTCTACATTTAGATTTCTAGTTTCCATTTTTGTTTCATGTTTTATATGGAAGTGTTCCTGTATTTGATGCTCATTGCTCACACAGACAGAAAATGTTACTTTCTGGGACAGACTGCAGGTTATTGCGGGCTGGCTCAAACAACAGACTCATCCGTAATAACACTGACAGGAATCAGGAGAGGAAGAGATGAGTAATGATGGCATGAAAGGGTGATCCTATTTCCTGGCAGTTTCACAAGGGTTTCACACAGAACGGATTGGATTTTTGCATGCAGAGCAGGACACACAGATACCATACACAGGAAAGATAATATTTAAACAGGTTCCCATAGGCTCTAGTACTTTACCTGTATTTATCTGCTTCCAATGAGCTTTAAAGTGTTGTTTTTTTTTAAATATATATATATATACATATATATTATAAAGTGATGAATGTTTGTGAAAATGAAATGACTGTTGTGAAATTATTTAGTTTGTACATAAAGTTGTATCACGTAATTGAGTTCTCTTCCTTGGTATCAACATAGAAAGGAAAACACTGACAATTTTATATGTTGTTATAGCAGCAGTGGTCTGCTTTAAAATTAATGGAAATGGCACAGTTTTTGACTCAGGATAAAAATAAAACGATGACTAATTCTTCCAAGTGTTATGTATTAACACAAAATTTTGTCCAAGTGAGTCTTGGAAACCAGGCTGTATAGTCCAACATATCTGCAGATTACTAAAGGTCTTTGAATCATGCATTTGTTTGTTGTGACGTCCTGTTTCGTGTAATTACCATGCTCACAACTTGACTGGCAGGCATTCAATTGTGACAACGCCATTTATCAGCCTAAGCCCCTAAGTTAAC